>NC_077229.1:30694106-30714664 GCF_027887165.1 Monodelphis domestica
CCATGATACCAGTGAGAGAAGAGATTCAGGTAACTCATAGCACCATAGAGCCGGACAGGACCTCAGAGACCAACTGGTCCTACTCCCTCCTTTCACAGATAAAGAACCTGAGGCCCAAGTGACCAGGAGAGATTTGAATCTGGGTCCTTTGACTTTCAGTCTAGCACTCCTTTCACAGTGAGAGAAGGCTGGAAGGGATTGATTTGTCTCTCTTGGACTTAGAGCCAGAAGGGGCTTTGTGGGGGGGTCCAACTCTCCCATTTTACAGATGGGGAAACTGAGGAATTTTCCAGTGAAAACATCCTCCATTCTCCAGAGGTTGAAATAAAGAAATAAATGGTTTTTGCTAATGGAATGATGTTGATCTCAACTAGGGGAAGTGGGGGGAAGGCATGAAGCATTTATGTCCTTTTACTAGGCACCAGGCAGTGCTTTGATGAACATCATCTCATTGAAATCCCTTCCATCAGGCTCCGCTGGGCCCCCCTGGCCCAGGCCCCTCTGGGCAGCCGAGTGAAGCTTCCCCAGCTGAGCCCCAAGTCCCTTCCCCAAAGGCTTCCTCTTCTGGGCTCTGCCCTCCCCAGGCTAAACTTGACCCCTGGGGGACCTGCAGCCCTTCCCATCAGCCCCTGGGGCCAGGGGAGTGTCCGCAGAGAGAAGGGGCTCCTGGGTTCAGCTGTGGCCACTGCTCCGGCCTCCCAGGAGGCCTGGCTTTTCAGGCCATCCTCCTCTCTGGAGGCAGGGAGGAGGCTCCCCAAAGCAGCCAGATCTGGGGTATCGGGTTCCCTTCTGGGCGCCACATTTAAGGAAAGACATCGATAAGCTGGAGGGAGTCCAGAGGAGGGAAACCAGGAGAGGGGAAGGCCTTGACCCATGTCATGTGAGGATAAGCAGAAGGAACGGGGAAGGAGGGAGCCTCCATGGGATGGCCCGACCCAGCCTCAGTGATCTCATCTGAAAAATGGGGCTAAGAATAGCATCTGCCTCCCTCTGCCCAGAGGCACACCATTAACCCCCCAAAGGGCTCCAAGTCTTTGTTTTCCTTCCAGCATTTAAAGGGCTGAGGCTAGAATAAGGCTGGAAGCCACGTTTCTCCAGAGCTGAAATAGGAGCTTTAAGTGAGAGTGACAAAGCTCAGAGAAGGCTGGCGCTGGAAGAGTTCTTGACCTCTCTGGTCTCAGGGACCCCTTTGGCTGCCTGGACCCCCCTTGTCCATCTCCTGTTTGGTGTCCCCATTCGTCATGGAAGGAGATGCTCTTTTTCAGTTGTAGGTTAGTGAAGATAAAGATGCAATTTCTTAAAAATAAAAATAACCTTTGGCTTCCCTCTTAGAATGAATACCTTGTATTGGTTCCATGACACAAGAGCCATAAGGGCCAGACAATGAGGGTTAAGTGACTTGTCCAGGGTCACCCAGGTGTGAGGCCAGAAAAAAATTTTTTTCCTATCCAATGTCACACAGAGCCCTGGGAGGTTTCATCCAAACCTTTGTTTTATAGAGGAGGGAACTGTGTCCTGGAAAGACTCAACGGGAAGTGACTCATCCAAGGTTACCCAGCTAATAAGTAGCATGACTGATTCCAGCTCAGGCCCTCTGAATCCAAACCCAGACCTTTTTTCCTCCAGGACTATCTCCTCTGCCTTGTGTTGCTCCCTCACAATGAGAGCCATCCAGAAGTGGGATGGGGGGGCAGCTAGGTGGTATGGTGGATAGAGAGCTGGGACTGGAGCCAAGAAGACTCCTCTTTCTGGGTTCAAATCTGGCCTCAGACACTTCCCAGCTGGGTGACCCTGGGCAAGTCACTTCACCCCCCATTCATTGCCTGGCCCTTACTGTTCTTCTGCCTTAGAACCAATACACAGTTTTGATCCTATGATAGAAGGTGAAGGTTTAAAAAAAAAAGGCTGGACAATGTCTTTCTGGGATTCTTGCTCACAAAGGAGCTGGACTTGGCAGCCACTGAAGTTCTTTTCATGTCTGAGGTTTTGTGAAAGGCTCTGAAAGCCGGGCCACTGAGCAAAAAGATCCCTAGACTATTAGAACCGGAAGAAATCTTGGTGATTATGTAGTCCAAAGCTCTCATTTTTTTACAGATGAGGAAACTGAGGCAGAGAGAGGCAAGCAATTTGATCACATCACAAAATCTACAAGTCTTCCCAGCCCAGGTCTTTTCATTCCAAATCCAAAACTTTTCCCATGACATTATGGTCTTCAAACCTTTACTGCTCAGACATAGAAAATTCCAAAATCCCCTTCCCTAGACTAGAAGGCCTGCCTGTCCTCTGCATCAGTCCCATCCTGCCTCTGGAGCCGTAGGGATACTATTTATATATTTAGAATTTAATATGTTTATAGGACTATAGCTATAATTTAATATATTTGTTTCTAATTAGACATGTATAATACATCAATATTTGTATAGCTAGAATTTAATATATATTACAGTAGCTATCATTTAATATATTTATAATTAGAAATATTTATATTATTATATCAATATTTATTTATAATCTATTTTTATTATATTATGCATATAACATATAATGCATGATTATATAATACAATATATTTTATTATATAATATATAATATAGTTATATTATATCATATATATATACATTTTTTTTTAAAAACTCAGAATCAGTACTAGGTTTCTGTCGTAAGGGCTGTAATTGGGATGAAGTGACCTGCCCAGAGTCACACAGCTAGGAAGTGTCCGAGGCTAGATTTGAACCCGGAACCTCCCATCTCTGGGCCTCCTGGCTGCCCCAGAGCCCTCCGTTTATTGGGGCGATGTTGAGCACCCCGGGGCTTGGAGCCACCTTCCTGCGAATCTCTGACCACTCCCGGCCATAGTTTCCTCATCCGGAAAATGGGAAGAAGGCTAAGTCATTTGTTCCCGGAACCCATCCTCCTCCTTATTCCCAGACCCGGAGCCGCTCTTCGGAAGCTTTCCTTTTTGCCTGCCCCGCCCCGGGCCCAGGAAAGAATAGAGTCCCCGGAATGATTCATCCCCGCGGCTTTCGGGGCCGCTGTGGCGGCAGGTTCTGGCTGGCACCGCGGGGTCCCGTGCCCAGCCCCCCTCTCTGGAAGATGGCCAGGGGGTGGGGGAAGGGGAGCGGGAGCGGGATCCAGAGGGCCCCGCTCGTCTGGAGGGGGGGCCGCGGAGGAGTCTGGGCTGTCCCCCGGCCCATCCATCTCCCCAAGGAGCTGGGGGGGCCGCTCCTCCCTGGACGGCCTTCCCCGTCCCCTCCCTAATGAGAAGCCACCTCCCGGGGCCCCCGTTGTCACGGGCTGCACAAAGGGGCCGTGATAAATGAAAGGAGCGGACGAGAGAAAAGCAGTCCCTTCTCGGGGCTCTTTCTCAGCCCTGTTTGCTCCGCCGTCTCCCTCGTTCCCATTGATCAGGCATGTGGAAAGATTCCCCCTCCTGCACTCCCTTTGTGTGGGCCCTGTTGCCAGGCGCTACTTGGCTTGAATGACTTCCCCGAGCCAGGCCTCTTCGAAGCCGGGGCCCAGCGAGCGAGCGAGCCCCCTCCCCGCCGCCCCCCCCCCCGGCCGTCCGCTTTGGGGGGCTCCTGCCCTGCGTGGGAGAAAACAGAGGCCGGCCGACAGACGGCCCGTGGGGAAGGCCTCGGTGCCCGCCGGGAGGGCACGGGGTGAGGGCGGCCTTTCATGGCTCCGGGCATGGGAGGGGGGAGGGGGGCTCAGTTCCAACGGCCTCCTGACGCCCGGCTTGGCTGGAGTCGGGCAAGGGAGGGTGAGAGGCACGTCCCCACCCGATCGTCTGATCTGAGGACCGAGGGGGGGGCGGGGATGCCCAGGGCCCGGACCAAGCGAGGGGAAGAGCCGAGATTTAGAGCGGGAAACTGAGGCTCGGAATGGCTCCAAACAGGGCAGCGGCAGAATCTTGGGGGCCCTGAGTTAGAGCCCGGAGGAGCCCAATCCCCTTTGGGGAAACTGAGGCCCAAGGGGCAGGAAGTCCCGAGGTTAGGGTCACACTATCGAGGCCGCTAATGCTTTCCACCCGGAATAATCCCGATCCGTAATTATTGATGAAGATTCGGAGGCTGTCAGAGCCCATCGGGAGCCCACTTTGAAGACGTCAAGCTCAGCGTTCAGATTCTTTTCTCTTTTTGAGAATTCATCTCTGAATTCTTTTATTAAAAAAAATTTAAACCCTCACCTTCCATCTTGAAATCACTCTTCTGATCAGGGCTAGGCAATGGGGGTGAAGCGACTTGCCCAGGGTCACCCAGCTGGGAAGTGAGGTCACATTTGAACCCAGAACCTCCCTCTCCTGGCCTGGCTCTTTATCCACTCCTATTATTCTGACTCACAGGACCTTGGACAAGTCACTGCCCTCGCGAGGACTGGGCCTCAGTGTCCCCATCTGTAGAAACCCATCTCTCTAGGGTCCCTCCCAGCTGGAGGATCCTGAGATTTTGCAGCAAACAAAACAGTAGGTTTTGTGCTGGTGGGCACGGCGGGCTCCCTGAAGCCAGGCACCCTTTGGGAAGAGGGGAAGGCTGGGAGCCAGCCAGGAAACAGGAAGCAGCTTGTGGAGGAGGAGGAGGAGGAGAAGCCGGGAAGGAGGCTGGGGAGTGGCCCAGAGCCGGGGCCAGCTACCTGCCGCTGCGAAGGGCAACGGAGTGCTGATCTCAGGTGATTAGCATAACAATCCCCCCAGATCCGGCTTCATCCCAGGGCTAAAGCTGGGCTCGGACAATCCCATTTTCAGCCTCGGCCCTTTCTTCGCTGCCTAATTACCGCTCGGGAAGGGAGGTGGGGAAGTGACCTTCTTAAAGAGATACTGCCCTTTCCCACACCCGGGCCCAGCCCGGAGCTGAGGAGGAGAAGATGCCAAACTGCAGACTGGGATGCTCGCGGGTGTGTTTATGTCGCGAATGACGGCAACCCAGGGCTGGAGTCTGGAGAATTCTGAGGAATGGAGAAGAGGAGAAAAACAGGGGGAGAGAAAAGGGGAAGGGAAAAGAGAAGGAGAGAAGGGGGGAGAGACACAGAGAGAGGGAGACAGAAAGGGAAGGAGAGAGGGAGAGAGAGAAGGAGACAGAGAGGGAAGGAGAGAGGGAGAGAGAGAAGGAGAGAGGGAGGTGTAGAGAGTCAGAGGAAGGGAAGGAGAGAGGAGAGAAAGGAAGGTAGGGAGAGAGACAGGAAGGGAAGGAGTCAGAGAGAGAGAGAGAGGGAGAGACACAGAGAGGGAGAGAGAGACAGAGAGGGAGACAGAAAGGGAAGGAGAGAGGGAGAGAGACAGGGAGACAGAGAGGGAAGGAGAGAGGGAGAGAGACAGAGAGGGAGAGAGGGAGGTGTAGAGAGTCAGAGGAAGGGAAGGAGAGAAGGAGGAGAGAGAGAGGGAGAAAAGAAGAGAAAGGAAGGTAGGGAGAGAGACAGGAAGGGAAGGAGAGAGGGAGAGAGACAGAGAGGGAGAGAGGGAGGTGTAGAGAGTCAGAGGAAGGGAAGGAGAGAAGGAGGAGAGAGGGAGAAAAGAGAAAGGAAGGTAGGGAGAGAGACAGGAAGGGAAGGAGTCAGAGAGAGAGGGAGAGACACAGAGAGGAAGAGAGACACAGAGAGGGAGACAGAAAGGGAAGGAGAGAGGGAGAGAGACAGGGAGACAGAGAGGGAGAGAGGGAGAGAGGGAGGTGTAGAGAGTCAGAGGAAGGGAAGGAGAGAAGGAGAAGGAGAAGGAGAGAGAGAGGGAGAAAAGAAGAGAAAGGAAGGTAGGGAGAGAGAGAGACAGAGAGAGACAGAGGAAAGGAAGGAGAGCCAGGAGAGAGGGAGAGACAGAGAGGGGAAAAGAGAGACAGAGAAAGAGAGAAAGGGAGGTAGGAAAAGAGAAACAGAGGAAAAGGAGAGAGGGAAGAAGAGAGAGAAGGGGAGAGAGAGAGAGTAAAAGGAGAGACAGGAGAGAGGGAGAGACAGAAAGAGGGAGAGAGAAGATAAAGAGAGATAGAAAGGAGCAAAGGAGACAAACGGAGGGAGGAAAGAGAGAGGGGGAGGACAGGTTTGGGGTCTCTACTGCTAGGGCCACAGGGTTTACCTGAGCCAGTCTTGGGCAGGGGGCTGCTGGGAGTGGCCCTCATAGGTTCCAGTGAGCTGTTGACCTGCCCTTCCTCTTGCTCTGGGGTGAAAAACCCGGAACCTGTGGGTTCCTGTCCTTGAGGCTCTACAGCCCATGGGTTGTGCCCTCTGCTCCAACCCCTCTCCCTAAGCCCCAGCCAGATGTCCTTTGGGGAATTCCTGGACTGCCAATGACCTGGTCTTGAGGGAACAGGGGGAGAGGGATACTGGGGAAGAGCTGGGGAGGGGACCAGGGAGGTTGGGTACCAAGAGCCTCCCCAGGGCCATTCAACTTGACCAGCTTGTTTTTACATAGAAGGGAACTGATGTCCCAGAGTGGGGATGACTTGGGGAATCACAGACCTGCCCGATAGAGCGAGAGGCCTCAGGCCATCTAAACCAATCCCTTCTCTTAACAGAGGAGGGTCTGAGGCCCAGGGAAGGGGTGACCCCAGAATCCTAGCCGTAGAACTGGAGATCCCTTTGCAACCCACCCCCTGACTTGTCCAAAGTCACTCAGCCAGCTAGCGAGGTGCCAAGCCCAAGGGGGTTCCCAGGTCTCCAGATAAAAACGGCCCATCCCTCTGGAGGCCCCCGAAGAGCCCACTTTGTAGCCCTTTCCCCCATCCTGCTGCCCATCCCCCTCTCTGGGGAAATGGATCCTTTTTCTTCTTCTTCCCCCCTCTTGTCTCCCCTGGAGACCCTCTGGTCCCTTTTCCCTCTTCATTCCCCAGCTGCCCTGCCCCCACGGCTCTTATCTCCCTCTCCCCCCCCCATTTTAGGGAAGACAATGGAAGGAGCCCGAGCCCCACATCCTGGGCGAATTGTCTCTTTAAGGAATCCCTAAATCCCGACACCCCTCTCCTCCCCCACCTGAGAACCAATTAGGACTCCTGAATTCAAGTATAGGCTTTTGTGTGTCACATGTGTTGGGGGAACAAAGGCTCCCCTTCGGAAATAAAAGGTTCTATTCACCCGCCAGTTTGTTCTCATTCTAATCGCTTCCACTCCAGCTTCTCCTCCTTCCTTGTTCCTGCTGGAGTTCCCAGGGCTGGCGGCTCCCCAGGCCCCACCTTCCCGGTGGGTGCCCCCCTGGAGCCCCTGGGGGCTGACCAGCTGGGCAGGTGGCTCCAGATCCCCGCTTGCCACCAGATATTAGGGGCCTCTTGGGGGATCCCGGGGCTAACTCCCTGGGATGGGAATGGAGCTGGGAGGGAGGCACCCCCATAGACAATGAGGGGAAGAAGGGAGGAACGAGAGGGGGAGCCTCGGTTTGTTTGCTTTCTGGAAGAGCCCAGTGAATTCAGGCTGTTGAGCCCAAGTGTTTGGATGGGGGACTAGAAGAGAACTGACTGGTGGGCTGGGAAGGTTGCTGGATTTGGAGCCAAAGGACTTGGGGAAACAGAAAAATCCGAGATCTAGGGGTAGGCAACTAGGGGGCACAATGGACAGAGCACTAGGGGTGGAGTCAAGAAGATCTGAGTTCAAATCTAGCCTGGGACACTAGCTGTGTGACCCTGGACAAGACACTTAACACTCTTTGCCTCAGTTTCCACATCTGTAAAATGAGCAAGAGGACATGACAAACCATTCTAGTACCTTTGCCAAGAAAACCTCAAATGGGCTCAAGAAGAGTCCAGTTCAACTGAACAACCACAAAGATCTAGGGATGGAAGACTCCCCAGAGGTCAAGAGAAAACTGAGGTCCAATGAATTTAATTTACTTGCCCAAGATCACACAGATAGCAAAAGTCAAAGGCTGGATTTGAACCTCTGACTCCAGGGCTGGTGCACTTTCCTTTGTACCAAACTCCTCATTGGTTACTTTGTCTCTTGGATAAACCAAGGTCCTCAGATTAGCTGAACATTGTTTACTTTTCACTCCAAATCTAGGATCCTAGACTATAGCCCTGGGGACAAGGGGAAAATTCTAGAATCTTACAGCTAGAGCTGGAAGGGACCACAGGAGTCCAACCCCTTAGAGCCAGAGCCACTCCAAAATGTCTACATCTTCTGGAATTTGTGGTCTTAGAAAACAGAATCTAGAAGAGCTGTGCTTTATGGAATATGACATTTTTAAAGTAGGAGAAAAGGGGCCAGCTAGGTAGCTCTGTGGACAGAGAGCCAGACCTAGAGACAGGAGGTCCTGGGTTTAAATCTGGTCTCAGACCCTTCCTAGCTAGGTGACCCTGGGCAAGTCACTTCACTCCCATTGCCTAGCCCTTATTGCTCTTCTGCCCTGGAACACAGTATTCATTCTAAAATAGAAGGTAAGAGTTTTTGTTGTTGTTGTTGTTGTTTTTTAAATAAAACTTAAAAAATAAACTAAGAGGAAAAAACCTTAGAGTCCATTAAGATCAACCTCTTCCTTTTAAAGAGGAAGAAACTGAGCTAAAGAGAGCTTGAAGGCTTATACGACTACTAAGCTTCTAAACTCAAATTTGAACTCAGGTCTTCTAACCAGGTAGAATTGCCTTAAGGTGTCTTCATGTCCTTCATGTGGAAAAGGGATATGATTGATTCTGCTCAGTCCCAGAGGTCAGAAGTGAGGATGATGAGGATGATGAGTGAAAGAGGTAGAGATGCTCAGTGAGACTCCAGCTCTTTCTTACAATGAGCTCTGTCCAAGAATCCAGTGGCCTATTTCATGAGATGATGAGTTCCCTGTCCCTAAAAGTCTTCAAGAAGGCAGCCACTGATGGGGATTTTTGGACAGAGGTTCTTCAGGTCTAAGTTGGACTAGATAAGTAGTCTCTGACCTATCTATGAATCCATTCCCCTGGCGCTTTCTCTGTGGCCACAATTCTCTCTCTCTCCCTCTCCCTCCCTCCCTCTCTCTCTCTCTTTCTCTCTCTGTCTCTCTTCTCTCTCCCTCTTTTTTCTTTCTCCCTCCCTTCATCCCTCTCTCTCTTTCTCTCCTTTCTGTCTCTCCCTCTCCTTCCCTCCCTCTGAATCTTCCCCTTTCTCTTTTTTCTCTCTGTCCCCTCCCTCCTCTTTCTCTCCCTCTCTTTCTTTCTCTGTCTCCCTCTTCCTCCCTTCCTCTCCTTTTCTCTCCCCTCTCCCTCCATCCCTCTTCTCTCCTCTTTCTATCTTTCTTTCTGTCTCTCCTCCTTCCCTCCCTGTCTCTCTTTTTTCTCTCTCCCTCCCCCTCTGTCTCTCTCCTCTTTCTCTCTGTCCCTTCCTCCTCCCCCCACCCCTTGCACACACACACACACACAACTTTACAACTTGAAGTTTTTTTCCCTTTGCAAAGGTTACTGATGGCAGGCACTGTTTAGGTGCTTGGCACGTTTGTTGTTCAGTCATGTCTGACCCTTTCTGATCTTATTTTGGGTTTTCCTGGCAAAGATACTGGAGTGGTTTGCCATTTTCTTCTCTAGACAATTTTACAGATGAGGAGACTGAGGCAAACAGGATTAAGTGTCTTGCCCAGGGACACACAACTAGAAAGTACCTGAGGCCAGATTTGAACTCAGGAAGATGCAATCTTCCTAATTCCAGGCCCAGGACTCTATCCACTGTGCCAGCACCTGATCGGTGCTTGCTTGATTTCTTCACTATAACCCTCCTCTGTAGTTAACCCTTTCAGCCTTACCTTCCTCATCTACAAAATGGAAATTATATTTAACAGTGGGCAGCTGGGTGGTACAGTGAAGACAGTGGGTATAGAGTTTGCTGAACCTAGAGTCAGGAAGACCTAAATTCAAATCCAGCCTCAGATACTTCCTAGCTATGTGATCCTGGGCAAGTCATTCAACCTGCTTGCCTCAGCTTTCTCCTATGTAAAATGAGTCAGAGAAGGAAATGTCAACCCCCTTTAGGATCTTTACCCAGAAAACCCCCAAAGGGGTGATGACTGAAAAATGACCCGACAGCAATGACAGCAACAACAATATTTAACTGTATCTACTTCAGAAGGTCTTTGTAAGGATCTGAGCTACAGAGGAAGGAAAGCTGGCTCTGGAGACATGGGTTCAAATGCTACCTAGGACACTTTCTACATTTGGGGTCTCTGAGCCCCTCAGTCTTCCTGGGTCTCAGTTTCTCCATCTGTAAAATGAGCAGATTAGAATAGTTGTCCCCTGAAATCCTTTTCAGCTCTAGATCAAGAACTCCACAATCTTGATTTTTAAGCAATTTGTAAATTGCAAAGAGCTGTCCAAACGTCAGGAATCCTAGCTTTCCTACTGTCTCTGATAACCTTTAATTCAGTAATTAAATCCAGTAAATTAAATTCTTGGGGGTGGGGCAAGAATATCTTCGATGGGGACAGGGCAGGGGTGGGGAAGAGCCAAAGCACAGCAAACTCAGCCAAGGAGGAGAAAGCCACCCAGGTGAATCAGGAGGCAGGTGGGGAGCCAGAGCTCATGAATGGGGGGCTGATGGGCTAAGGGGCATTCCCCCCATGGATGGCCAAATGTGGAAGACAGTCAATCAGCCAGGGAGCCTGGGCTTGGGGCTCTTATAACTAAGAGCCCAGCCAGTGGTGTTGTACAATAGTTTGGGGATGAAAGGAAGCTGCCCCATGCTCATCCCCTGGCCAAACGATGGGCACCCAGAATCCACCATCAAGGGCTCCTTTGGGAGCAGGACTCCTGGAATCCAAGAGGAGCCTCAACCAGCAGGAATTCCTTCTAACTTCACTCACATTCATTCATTCAATGAACAGATTTTAAAGATCTACTATGTGCCCAGTACTGTGCTGAGCACCGAGAATACATATTGGATTGTATTTGGGAGAATAATACAGACACAGAAAAGTAAATACAAATGTATACAAAGTAGATATAAAGTAATTTCTAGGGGGATTGGGAGTACTAACCAAGAATTCCTATGGGAAAAAGCATCTAAAGCTGAGTTTTGAAACAAAAACTTAGTATTCTAAAAGGTGAGGAGAGGGAGGGAGTGTGTTCTAGGCATGAAGTTCAGCAGGTGCAAAATCAGGGAGGCTGGAGATGAGGTGCCATGCCCCAGGAAGAGCAAATAGGCCAGAGTAGCTGGAATGGATGCAGATTGAATGAAGAGCATGAAGCCTGAAAAGAAAGTCAAGGGGACAATTAGATGGTTCATTGGACAGAAAGACAGGACTGGAGAGGGGAGGTTTTAGATTAAAATCTGATCTCAGACACTTCTTAGCTGGGTGACCCTGGGCAAGTCACTTAACTCCTATTGCCTAGCCCTTACAGCTTTTTTGTATTGATTCTAAGATGGAAGGGTAGGGTTAAAAAAAAGTCTAGAATCTACACTATGAAAGGCTTCAAATTAATCAAACATTTATTAAGGGCTTACTTATGCAAGGTACTGGGGATGCAACAACAAAAGAAGGTGCCCTCAAGGAGCTTATAGTTTATTTATTTAAAAAATTATTTTAATAACAGATTTCCACATAAATTTTCTGAAGTTATATGATCCATATTGTCTCCCTCTCTTCTTCCCCCCTCCCCTAGAGCTGACAAGCAAGTCAAACTGAGTTATACATGGATTATCACACAAAACATATTTTCATAATATTCATTTTTGCAATTAAATCCTTATAAAATCTTATAAAGTCAAAACCCCCAATCCTATATCCAAATAAACAAGTGTTAAATCATGTGTTTTCATCTGTATTTCCACTCCCACAGTTCCTTCTCTGGAGGTGGATAGCATTCATTTTTATAAGTCCTCAGAATTGTCCTGGGTCATTGCATTGCTGCTAGTAGCAAAGTCTATTACATTTGATCATCCCACAATATTGCAGTTACCATCTTCTCCTGGTTCTGCTTATTTCACTCTGCATCAGTTCAAGGAAGTCTTTCCAGTTTCGAGAAGCTTATATTTTAGACAGAAGCAACATATACACATACAAATATACAGAAAATAAATGCAAGACACATTTTGGTGAGGAGATACTTGTAGTTAGGGGTAATCAAGGAAGACTGAGTAGGAGGTGGTCCTTGAGCAGAACTTTGAATGAAATAGGATTCTTTTTTTTTTTAAAGAAAAGTTAAGTGACATGTCCAGGCTCACACAACTACTAAGTATCTGAGGTCTGATTTGAATTCAGAAAAAAAGGAAAATTCCTGATGCCAGGTCTGGTACTCTATCCACTAGCTGCTCTCAAATAAAATGGGATTCTAAGAGGTGGAGGTGTCCCTACTTAATAATACTGATTGGTTTAGATTTATGGCTATACCTATTATCTCAAAGAATATCTTATATTTAGGTGTCATATTTAATTATATTTAGATTTATCATCTACATTTAGGGTCATAGATTTAGAGCTGGATAGGAATTTTAGGCATCATTTTACAGAGAAGGAAACAGACCCAATGAAATGAAATGAGTTGACTAGGTAGAAAGTGAGATATCTGACTCAAAATGAAGCATCCTCACCACTCCAACAAAAATAAGTTTAATTGATGCTTTGATCTTTGTGTAAGATATTCCTGTGGTGTCAATTTAATGCTTCTGTATGACCCCCTATTTCAAGGAAGCTGCTGGAGCTATATTGTCCCACCATATTGTCCCCAGATTCTCTTGAACCTTCTTCCCCTTTTCCCCATTCTGGAAGCAGAGTCAAATCAATACCCCCTCTAAGAAAAAGTGGGATAAAAGAGCAAAAGGGAATGTCTATCTCCTACTTAACTGTTGCATTTATTATGCTGGTGACCTCTCTGGCCAAAACACCTCTCCAAATGCCACCACTTTTCTACTTCCCTTTTCTCTTCCTCTATTAGAATATAAATTAGGGTATATAAAGATAGGGACTGTCTTCTCTTTTGTTTTTGAAGCCCATGCTCTTTGCACCCAAATGCCTGCCTTCCTTCCTTTATTCCTTCCTTCCTTCCTTCCTTTATTCCTTCCTTCCTTCCTTCCTTCCTTTATTCCTTCCTTCCTTCCTTCCTTCCTTCCTTTCTTCCTCCCTCCCTCCCTCCATTTCTTTTCATTCTTCCTTCCTTTCTTTCATCACTCCTTCCTTCCTTTCATCACTCTTTCCTTCCTTCCTTTCCTTCCTCCTTCCTTCCTCCCTCCCTCCCTCCATTTCTTTCATCCCTCCTTCCTTCCTTTCATCCCTCCTTCCTCCCTCCATTTCTTTCATTCCTCCTTCCTTTCATCACTCCTTCCTTCCTTCCTTTCATTCCTCTTTCCTTCCTCCCTCCCTCCATTTCTTTCATTCCTCCTTCCTTTCATCCCTCCTTCCTTTC
Source organism: Monodelphis domestica (assembly GCF_027887165.1). Lineage (NCBI taxonomy): Eukaryota > Metazoa > Chordata > Mammalia > Didelphimorphia > Didelphidae > Monodelphis > Monodelphis domestica. Next base: position 30,707,372 of record NC_077229.1, read on the forward strand.
TTCCTTCCTTTCATCCCTCATTCTTTCCTTCCTTTCATCTCTCCTTCCTTCCTTCCATCCCTCCTTTTTTCCTTTCCCATACTTCCCCAGGTTAACAGTAAATCTTCTTTTTTTGGGAAAACAAACAAAAATATCCCATACGTGGCCTTAGTAGTTCCCATCTTTGTTAATTTTTCCATTACAGTTAGGGAATGCTACACTTGGAGTCATGGAGATCTCAGTTGGAATTGTTCCTCCAAAACTTACTTGCTATGTGACCCTGGGCAAGTCACTTAACCATTCTCAGCTTCAGTTTCCTTATCTGTAAAATAAGGATAATAATAGCTCCTACCTTAAAAGGTTATTGGGAGGATTTAAAAGAGAGAGAGAGAGTACAGGGTGTCCCACAAATCTTAGTGCCAGTTTAAGCTATAATTAAGCAAAATATTTAGGAATCCTTAAAGAGCTATGTAAATACTGGCTGATATTGTTATTGTTATTATTATGACTTAGAATTCACCTTCTTTCTAGTGATTTTTGAATTCACATCATTGAAGTTGCTGTATATATATATATATATATGTATATATATATATATATATATATATTGTTCTCTTGGATCTGCTTATTTCAGCCTGCATCAGTTCATTTTGCTCTTCCCATATTTCTCTGATTTCCTTATCTTTACCATTTCTTCCTTGTTTGAGGATATTCCATTGTAGTCACATACCAGAGTTAAAAAACTTTTTAAAAATTAGAATTGTGCCACAATCCATTGGGAAAAGGTACCAGGTTCCTCAGGAATCTTGGTGGATTTGGAAAACTCTGAATCAGACCTAAAAAAGTATGATTTTTGCTGAAAAAAAAAAGACTATGTGCCCTCAAGGCCCCAAACTGAGAGGCTGGTACCAGGGATGGGTCTCTGGCTTCCTTAGGAGACGGAAAACAGCCTAGTTAGGACTGAAGGTCACCACTGGAGCTAAGCAAAGCTTAGGGATACCTTTACCTGGGCAGAGAAGGAAGAAGAGTCAGGGAAAGAGAAAATAACAGACCCTTTTTTTTCTGGTGCTTTCAGTTTTGACAGAGTAGCTTTCTTACAATTTGAGGTAGATAAAGAAATAATTTTATTCTCAATTTACAGATGGGGAAACCAAGGCAGAGAATAATTAAGTGACTTGTTCACAATTAGAGCCAGGATTCAAAAGAGACCTCAAAGAACATCCAGAGAGCTCAATGGATAGAGAACCAGACCTGGAGTTAGGAGGTCCTGGGTTCAAATTTGATCTCAGATAATCAGTCCTTGCTGTGTGACTCTGGGCAAGTCACTTAACCCCAATTGCCTATCCCTTACTGCCCTAGAATTGCTACTTAGTATTTATTCTGAGACAGAAGGTAAGGGTTTAAGAAAAAAAAACAAACACAAACCAAGACCTGTTGAATCACTGAATCTCAAATTTGGAAGAAGCCTCACAGCACAGTCTAACCCATTTGTGGACAGAAATCCTTTCTACTATCTATCTGGACAAGAATCACTTTGTAATAACTATTTTAATGCTCTCTCTCTCTCTCTCTCTCTCTCTCTCTCTCTCTCTCTCTCTCTATCTCTGTCTCTCTCCTCTCCCTCCTCTCCTTCTCTCTCTCCCTTTCTCTTTCTCTCTTCTCTCTTTTTCCCTCTTCTCTCTCTCTCTCTCTCTCTCTCTCTCTCTCTCTCTCTCTCTCTCTCTCTCTCTCTCTCTCTCCCTCCCTCTCTCTCTCTCTTCCTCCCTCTCTCTCTGTCTCTCTCTCTCTCTGTCTCTCTCTCTCTGTCTCTCCTTCTCTCTCTCTGGAGCTTCCCATATTTTGCTGATCTGTCATTTCAATAGTGTCTGACTCCTTGGGATTCCAAAGTTAAGTTTAAACCCAGGTCTTTCTGACTCTGTGCCTAGTGTTCTATCAAGTAGGCTACATTTGGGTTTTTTCTTGGCAAGATACTGGAATTTCCTTAATCAGCTCATTTTGCAGATTGAAGAAACTGAGGCAAACAGGGTTAAGTGACTTGGCCAGGGTCACACAGCTAGGAATTGTCTGAGGTCAGACTTGAATTGAGGGGAATGAGTCTGGCATATGGCAGTAGCTATATACATGTTTATTGACTTTTTCAGACTTATTACATGTAAGGTGTCTCAAAAGTCACACCAGGCTGACTTTTGGGATACCCTGGATTGTTCCTCTCTGTGCTTCCTACAATCCAGAGTTAGGTATTTCCCTTCTTGCAGTTCTCCACAACAGGATATTCCATTTTTTGTCTCTGCTTTTGTATTGACTGTCCCCCAACCTTGGATGTATTCTTTCTTCACCTACACTTGCTGGAATTCCTGATTTCCTTCAAGACAGCTTAATACATTAATAATGCATTCGTGGGCTTGTCTTTTTTTCTTTTTAAAAGTGGTAACTTTTATTTTATTTCACTTTTAAATTTAAATTAACAAGCATTTATGGTCTCTCTACCATTGCTATCATAAAAAAGGAAGGAAGGAAAGGAGAGAGAGAGGGAAGGAGGGAAGGAAGGAAGAATGACAGAAGAAAGAGAAAGAAAAAGAGAGGGAGACAGGAAGGGAGGGAGGAAGGAAGAAAATGAAAAATAAAACACTTGTAACAAATGTGAATAGTCAAGGAAAACAAATTCCCACATTGGCCGTGCCCAAAAAAGTATATTTCAGTCTCCATCTTGCATCAGTGCTCTAGTATGTGGTTGGCCATTGTATGGATTAGAGTTCTCAGATTCTCAATGTTGTTTGTCTTCACAGTGTTGTTGTGATTGATAAATTGGTCTCCTGGTTCTGCTCACTTCACTCGGCATCAAGTTCATACAATTCTTCTAGGCTTTTTTGAAGACATCCTTTTCATCATTTCTTTCAGCACAACAAAATTTCATAGCATCCATATTCCGTCATTTATTCAGCCATTCCCTGTTTGGACAGCCCCCAGTTTCCAAACAGTGATCACTTTAAAAGATGTGCCTGTTTTCCCACAACCCCTCCAGCATTGGCCATTTCCATCTTTTGTCATCTTTTCCAATTTGTTGGATGGGAGGTGAAAACTCTGATTTACAGTTTTCTTATTTTTAGCCATTTAGAGCATTCTTTCATATGTTATTAGTTAGCAATTCATTTTTTTTTTGTCTACCAGTGCCTACCTATCCTTCGACCATTTGTACCCTGGAAATTCATTATTGGTGGAGCTGTGAATTAATACAACCATTTCTAAAGCAATGTCATAACTTTTAACCCAGAAATTCCACTGCTAGGCACATACCCCAAAGAGGTCATTAATACAAGGAAAGGCACTATGCACATCGGAATATTTATAGCAACCTCCTTTTTTGATAGCTAACGGTTTGAAACAAAGTAGACATTCATTGGCTGGAGGATGTATACACGGATATGTAGGAATGTTATAGGGACCATAAGCAATGATGGATGTGAGGAATACACGGAAGCATGGGAAAACTTACCTAACTGAAGCCGTCAGAGGAAATATACAAAAAGACGAGAACAATGAAAAGAACACCACAAAATAATGGGAAATAAACATTTTGAACAAATTAGAGCTAGGAGAAAATGCTTCCCTCTAATCCTTCACAGAGGTACAGGGGAAAATATGAACGTGAAAATTTGCAAGTAATGTCAGATGTTTTTTCCTTTATTGATCAATTTCCCTTAAATTATTTTTCATCTTCTTTTCCTTTTCAATCATTGCTATAAAGGATAGCTCTAGGAAGAGACAAGAGGGATATATGGGAAATTTAGGTGATGTGAAAGCAAAAGCAAAAACAAAAAAAAATTTATTTAAAACAAATGATTGGGGGGCAGCTGGGTGGCTCAGTGGATTGAGAGCCAGGTCTAGAGACGGGAGGTCCTAGGTTCAAATCTGGCCTCAGACACTTCCCAGCTGTGTGACCCTGGACAAGTCACTTGACCCCCATTGCCTAGCCCTTACCACTCTTCTGCCTTGGAGCCAATACACAGTATTGACTCCAAGCCAGAAGGTGAGGGTTAAAAAAAAAAAAAGAATCAGGAGACTTGAGTTCTAGTCTTATCTCTGCCACCTACTATGTATGGAACTTTTTATAAGCTACCCCTCTGTTTCCTTATCTGTTAAATGTTGGAATTAGGCTGGTCAGTCATCGTTCTTTCTGACCTGAATGCTCATAATTCTAAGGTCCTTCCCCCAGCTCTGACATTCTCCGTTCTGAGTCTCCTCACAGCCTGACCTTCTATGTTCTAAGCTCCCCCCATTCAACTCCGTTCTGTCTCTTCTGTGTTCTGACGTTCTCTGAATCTAGACGTGTGCCAGCTCTAGGATTCTCCCATCAGGCCTTGCTCTCCACATTACTTTTCTAGATTTTGGCTGGCCCACTCCTTCCCTTTTATTTTTCTGTCCCTCCATCTCTGCTCTCAGCCACCCTTCCTTTATGTGAGCTGGGCATTAGGGAAACTGCTTGTCCCCGTGGAGCAGAAATTCAATCACCTACACAGGGATGGAGCCAGCAACCTTGACCTTGCTTATCTGCCCATCCCAGACATGAGCAGACGACTGCCCCACTGTAACAGCTTCAGAAAGGCAGAGTTACTTACTGCCTGATGCTCAGCTTCCCAAGCTCACACCTCCCACTGATGGGGAGTTTCCTCCCCCTCCTTCCTTGCTGTCTTGTTCAGATCCCTAAAGCTCTGACCCTGGGCCATCCAGATCCACCCAGGGGGGTGGGGAAGCAGCTTCCATCAAGGGGTTCCTTGGCTCCCCCCATCCCCCTCCACTGCCTCCCCAGGGGCCGGCAGGAAGTCCACAGCATCCACTTCTGGTACAAACACCTTTTCTCCAGGACATGCACAAGCGTAACCGGAAGCCACCACCAACTGACTGGCATTACCCCTGGGCTGCCTACAGACCTGTGGTTTGCATTCTCCAGGTCTGCATTTTCAGTTTCCCAAAATAAACACTGAAAAAAAAGAGAAAGAAAACAAGAGACACACTTTTAGCTCCTCTTGTCTTTAGCCTGACATTTGTGGGTTCATTAATTGACCAAATCCAGGCAAATGGTTAATTACAGCAGAGAGGAAACTCCAGCTATTTCCAATATCCACTTCCCAAAAGTATTGAGTCTTGCACTGCCTTACAAAGCAGATGAGGCTGTCCTGAAGACCTGGGCATGGAGAAAGCCAGGCAGTCAGCAGGTTGGGGGGGGGGATGGACTGCTAAGTTGTGTTTCCATGTCAGTCAGTTTAATTCCACAGTGGCCATCATTCCCAATGCAGGGCAGAAGTCAGAAGCAATAATTAAATGAGAACCGCCTTTAGGAGCTGCTTTGGAGAAGGGATCCCTGGGCCAAGGAAATCCCCTTTTTTTTATTGGACCTTTAAAAGAAAGGGGGAGTATGAATAGAATGTAGCTCTTGAAAAGAGACAATGTTTGCTCTAAAACAAGCTATCTTACAATATATTCTCTGTAACCCAGCAGGAACTGGCTCAGTCAATATCCTGCTTCATAGTTAGCATTTTTGTTTATTTCCAGGAGAATCAATCAACAAGCATTTATGAAGTCTTTACTGTTTTACAAGCAATGAGCTAAGCATTGGCTTCTCTGTCCTCAAAGAGCTTGCAATTTAAAGGGGGATGAGGAAAAAAATAAAGGGGATGAGTAGGGGAAGACAATGTGAACACACACACACCTTCACATGCACACACGCAATGGATATGAAGAACAATACTGTTCATAATCATGATTTCATTTGAGCCTAACCACAATTCTGTGAGTTAGGGCATGGCAGGTATTATTATCCCCATTTTCAAGGTGGGAAAACTGAGTCTCAGAGAAGTTAGGCAACTTGCTCAGAATCATCCTAGATTCTCTGAGCCAGAGATGGGATTCAAACCCGTGACTTTGAGCCCAACACCACTATCCTTTATATCACACAGCCTTGCTAAGGAGCTAAAATTCATTTGATATGGCCATTCCATCCCCCAGTGCTTGCTTAGACAGTCTTTGAGAACTGCCATGGCCAAAAAAATCCATTCTCCCTCACCCAATATTATGTCAAACCCAAATCTAAATTGGTTAGGCTGCTCCATGGAGCACAGAGCTTAACACTAGTCTCATGTGTTCAGGGCTTTTCCAGCCCAGAATTTTCACTTCACTTGGCACAGTCCTCAAGAACTCAATGTCCTCTTCATGCCACAAAGAGGTATCAGAGTCATTTTTTCCTATTCTCCATGAGTTATCAACTTCCAAAGAATCAGAATGCAATAAACACTGAAATTTTACTTTCTTTATAATATTTCCTTCCTCCCTCCCTCCCTCCTTCTTCCTTTCCTTCATTCCCCCTCTTTCCCTTTTCCTTCCCTTCCTTTTTCTGATTCCTTTCTTCCTTTCTCTTTTCTTTCCTTCCTTCCATCTCTTTCCCTTCCCTTCCTTTTTCTCTCTGATTCCTTTCTTCCTCCCTCTTTTCTTTCCTTCCTTCTGTCTCTTTCCTTTTTCCCTTCCTTTCCTTTTTTCTTCCATTCCTTCCTTCCTTTCATCTCTTTCCTTCTTTCCTTTTCTCCTTCCTTCCTTCCTTTTCTCCCTCCCCTTCTTTCCTTTTTCCTTCCCTTCCTTTTTCTCTTCCATTCCTTCCTTCTTTTCTTCTCTTTCCTTCCTTTTCTCCCTCTCCTTCTTCCCCTTTTCTTTCTTTCTTTCCCTCCTTTTCTCCTTCCTTTCTTTTATTCCTCCCCTCTTTCCAATTCAAAAAGATCTTGCAGAGTCCCAAGCCCACAATCTTCATTGCCCCAAAGTTGAATGGAAGGAGCCAGAATTAATGTAGTTACCTATTGGTACCATAAGTCAATATCAATAGAATGTCAAGTCTGGAAGAGCTCTTAGAAATTAATTAATTCACTTTATTCAATAGATATTTCTTAAATATGTACTGGGTGTTAGGCACCGTGCTGGCAATAGGAAGGCAAAAGAAGAAATAGTAGTGACCTCAAGGAGTTTACATTCTAATAGATTTTGTCTCTCTCCAAATCTGGATTATTGTGTTCAATTCTGGCAGCATGGCTTAAAAGAGGCATTGAGGATCTGGAAAGTGTCCAGAAAAGGGCAACCAGGATGGCAAAGGGCCTTGAGTTCATGCCATTAAAATCTGGTTGAATGAACTGGTCATGTTTACCCTAAAGAGGAGAAGTCTCGGGGCACAGACGAGCTTTCTCCTATGATGTTTGCCCTTTCGCTTCCATCTTTTGGAACCTCTCCTTCTATTCAAGGGTCAGCTCAAGTGCCAACTCCTATACGAGACCTTCC
>NC_077229.1:31017177-31019677 GCF_027887165.1 Monodelphis domestica
TTCAGTTCGTAAACCAATTTTGAAAATATGAGATGGAGGGAGACATGGTTAGAAAAAGATCTGGGGGGTCTTAGTGGACCACAAACTGAATGCAAACCAACAGCTTATCATGGTAGCTAAAGAAGCTAATCAGCACAGGGGATCCTTAGAACCTTTCTCTCCCTGTGTAGATTAGCACCTTCTCTACAAGTCTGAGTGTTAAGAGAGGGCAGGGATGTGTAATTTTGCTTTTCTTTGCATTCTTAGCATTTAACACAATTCCTGGCACACAGTAGGAGTTTAATAAATGTCTGTTGAGCTGGGCAGCTAGGTAGAACAGTGGATAGAAGGCTGGGCCTGGAGTGGAGAGGACCTTGGTTCCATTCTGGCCTCAGATACTTCCTAGCTGTGTGACCCTGGGCAAGTCACTGAACCCCAATTGCTTAGCTCTTGCCACTCTTCTGTCTCAGAACCGATACTAAGACAGAAGGGAGGGGTTATAAATAAATGCTTGTTGACCGCTTAGCTGTCTTCTTGCTGAGCACGTGATAGAGGGGATTCTTACTGGGGCAGGAGTTGGATGAGAAGACCTTCTAAATGGAATATTTTGGGATGCTGCGACTGACAGCCAGACACATATCTGGGAGGCGTCTCCTGGCTGGCTGTCCCACACCAGGGCTTGGAAAGTTTTGCCAATGAGAGCTCGGGTATGAGGCAGCCCCCCTTGCTGAGATGCCTCCTGTCCCACTGGCTACCATTGGCTGGCTGCCTCTAGCCTCTTCTCCCCATCCCTGCCAAGGAGCAAGATGAAGGCTGCTGGTTGCCATGGTTACCCAGCATCAGCATCAGCAGCAGCCCACCGGGTTTTTCTGTAAGAGAACAAACCTTTTACACCTCCCAGCGGCCTCAGCCAGCATCTCTGCATTGCCTGACAGATGGAGCTGCTGCCGCGGCCCTCCGAGGTCTCTTTAGCCCCCCTCCCTGGCCAGAGAGGAGAATCTGGGGACTAATGACAGGATAAGAGCCATCGGGTGGGCTGAGAGGGGCTCCAGAGGGGCAGCATCCTGCCCTCCAGGGCTGGGGCTGCCACAGAAACAGGCCACCTGCCCCTGGAGCTCCTCAGCCCCCTCTGCCTATGTGGAATCCAGAGGAGGGTCAGAGGAAAGGGGGAGCCTTCAGGCACTTTAAAGCTCAGGAAGGGGTAGGGGAAGAAGCAGAACCAGAGGCCTTGGGGACAGACAGACAGACAGACAGATCACAACCAGCCTGCTTTCTATCTAGGACCAGCTTGCTGTTACATGTAAGCTTCTTGAGGGCAGGGATGGCCATTTGCCTCTTTTTATTCCATGTAACCCCAGTGCTTGGCACATAGTCAGTGGTTAAGAAATGCTTCTTGAGGCCATCTAGATGACTTACTGGATAGAGAGCCAGGCTTGGAGACAGGAAGTCCTGGGTTCAAATCTGACCTCAGACACTTCCTAGCTGTGTGACCCTGGTCAAGTCATGTAACCCCCATTGTTTAGCCTTTACTGATCTGCCTTGGAACTGATACTTAGGATTGATTCTAAGACAGAAGGTAAGGGTTTAAAAAATCTAGCCTTACATACTTCCTAGCTGTGTGACCCTGGGCAAGTCACTTGACCCCCATTGCCTAGCCCTCACCACTCTTCTGCCTTGGAACCAATACACAGTATTGACTCCAAGATGGAAGGGCAGGGTTTAAAAATGTTTCCAGAAGCACTACTTTTAGTGGCAAAAACAAAAAACCAAACAAGACCAGAAAACTGGAAAGAGAAGAAGCTGTCCCCTTTGGGGCTCCTGGACAGAGCAGGGAGGGCGAGTGTAATGCAATGCCACGCAGTCACGAGAGGAAGGGCGGATGGGAAGGATTCAAGGCAACACGAGAGTTCTTGAGAGCAACAACTCAGTCTGAAGAAAGAGCTCGGCTACGTTCCGCTGTCGGCATCAGTGTGGCTCGAGAGGGCAACATCAGGAACTGAGGTGGAAAGGACCTGGAGCACAAGGCTGAAGCGGGCTCTTCTCCGGGGACTAAGTGGCTTTTGGGGTGGCGTCAACAACAGGAATCAAGCAAAGGTCTGGACCAGAAATAATCTCGGGGTATGGGGTTTGGCTGTCAGTGACTTTCAGCTATAAGCCCATTTTTCTTCTTTTTGTTTTTATGTTCTGATATATGAAGGCAGAGACTCGTTGGAGGGAGAACTGGCTTTGGACTCAACTGGGGTTCAAGGTCTAGCTTGGGGAGCACAACATACCAAACCTGGAGTCAGGAAGTCCTGGGTTCCAATCTGACCTCAGGCACTTCCCAGCTGTGTGACCCTGGGCAAGTCACTTAACCCCCATTGCCTAGCCCTGGCTGCTCTTCTACCTTGGAACCAATACACAGTATGGATTCTAAGATGGAAGGTAAAGGTTGAAAAACAAAGAAATAAAAAAAAGATCTAGCTCAGACATACATGGGTTGTGTGGTCTTGGGCAAATTACTTAGCTGCTCAGTGCTCTA
>NC_077229.1:31024677-31037380 GCF_027887165.1 Monodelphis domestica
GTGAGGTTCTAACAAGATCAGGAGAGATAGTCATGCATAGTGGGTAGAGCATTGGACTTTGAACTTAGAAAAACCTTAGGTTTTTTTGTCTCAACACTTACTAGCTATGTGCTTCTGGACAAGTCACTTAATCTCTCTGAGACTCAGTTTTCTCATCAGTAAAATGTATATAACTATGTGGATATAGTATATAAAATGTATATAATATAAAATGTATATAATTCGTAAGGATGTTAATGAGGATCAAAGGAGACAATGTACATAAAGTGCTTTATGAACCTTAAAATATCTATTACTATTATTGTTGTCCCCAATGAGATTATAGGCTCGGCTCTTATTTATCTTTTAATTTCCACTTCTGCCTTGCACATAGTAGTAGTACCAATGATGTACATAATATTAATAATGTAGTAAATTAGTACTAGTAGCAGTACTAATAATGGCAGAATGATTTCCATGTGGCAGAAAGACATTAACGACATTACTTTAGTGTGGTTAATAAATGTTCCTCAAATAACAGTTGGCATTTCCATAACTGTTTAAGATTTGCAAAGTATTTTTAAAAATACATTTTTTATTTCTGTTTTTTTGATGTATCCCTCCATTATCTTCTTTCCCAGAGAGTCATAGTTTAAAATAAAATAAAGGAGAAAAAAATAAATTTAGCAAAATAATTTAACATATCCAAAAAAGTGTGATATGATATAAATTCTTTTTGTCATTGACCTATAATGGTGGCATCTTTGGGTCAAAATATATTAACATTTTAGTCACTTTCTTATGAGAATTTGAGATTTCTTCCCAGAATAGATCAATTTACAGCTCCACCAACAATGTGTTAGTGTATCTTCCTACAACCCTTCCAAAAACTTTACATATGTTACCTTATTTGAAAGTTACAACAACTCTATCAGTTTGGTCACTTACAGGTATTATTTTCTCCATTTTATAGATGAGGAAAATGAGGTTGAGATAAAATCACATATGAGAAATGATAATGGGATTCTGATGAACTTAGGAAGACTTATATGAACGGATGCAGAGTGAAGTGAGCAGAACCAGGACAATTTATACATGACAACAATGTTATAAAGACAAATAACTGTGAAAGACTTAGGAATTCTGATGAGTATAGTGAGAAAGCCTGATATTTTAGAACCAATGACGAAACATGCTATGCATCCCTGATGGAAAGGTGAAGACTCAGAGTGCAGAATGAGAGATATTTTTATTTGTTTTGCCTGACCATACAGGCTTCTAACAAGGTTTTTTATTTTTCATTCTTTCCCAGCTCTCATGGGGGAGGTGAGAGAAAGAGAAGGAAGACTTTTTTGACTAAAAAATATTTAATGAAATAAAAGAAATATTAGTAAATGATAACTTAGCAGGTAAGTGTTAGGAAGTTTCCTGACTGGGGTTACACAACTAATAGGTACCAGAGGAAGGATTTGAACCAAGGTCTTCCTAAATACAGACTCAGCACTCTATTTCCTATATTTTTCTTTTGAATAAAGCATACATGTATGTGATAAATTGGTTTACATTATATGAAACATAATTTTTATAAAGATAATGATTAATTGGCCCTATAATCAATGTAAATTAAGTAATTAATATATGGAGCTTTAGTTTGTTGATGGGCAAAATAGTGTACTTAAGAGAGTCCTGGACTGGGGTTCAAATTCCAGCTCCAACATTTATTGATTGTGTAACTGTGGCTGTGTCACCACCTGTTTGATGCTCAGTTTTCCCATCTGTTAAATGGGGATAACAATAATCACAATATTATTTGACCATGGCACCTCCTTATTCAAAAAACTCATTTGGTTCATTATCATGCCAGGATCAAATGCAAAATCTTTCATTTGGCTTTTAAAGTCAAACAGCTTTTGGTTCTTTATAATCTGGAGGCCATATTTTAATTCCCATCATCTTACTAATATTCCAGGCACTAATAATTATAGCATCCATTTAAATTATGCTTTAAAGGTTTACAAATTTATTTTCCCACAACCTTACAGATGGGGAAACTGGGGCTCCAGTTGCTTAAAACAACCTGTTCATGGCCAAACGATCATTTAAACAATTTATTCTCATTTTATAGCTGAGGAAATAGGTTCAGTGACTCCTAAGGATCTCACACCAGAGGTAGCACTTGAACTCAGGCCCTTCTGACTTCATGTCCAGTAATCAAAATGTTACCTGTCTGTCACTTAAAGCATTTGATTTTTCCAGTAATGCGAGAATCCCATCCATGCAAATTTTTGCCTCTAACAATGGAATAAATTTAGTCATCTTTACTCAGGCTTTGACACTTCTTTGCTCCTCAGTCTTCGGGCTAATTAAGACTTTTCAGATTAAACCAAAATTAAGCAGAGGGTTCAGACCCTTGACCTTGTTGTTGTGTCCAACTCCTTCTGATCCCTTTTGGGTTTTCCTGGCAAAGATCCTGGAGTGGCTTGCCGTTTCCTTCTCTGGCTTATTTTTTTAAACCCTCACCTTCCATCTTAGAATCAATACTGTGTACTGGCTCCAAGGCAGAAGAAAGGTAAGGGCTAGGGAATGGGGGTCAAGTGACTTGCCCAGGGTCACACAGCTAGGAAGTGTCTGAGGCCAGATTTGAACCCAGGACCTTTCATCTCTAGGCCTGGCTCTCAATCCACTGAGCCACCTAGCTGCCCCCTTCCTAGATGCCTATTAAGATGTTCAGTCATTTTCAGTTGAGACTTTGTGACTCCTTTTGGGGTTTTCTTGGCAGAGACACTGGAGTGGTTGGCCATTTGCTTCTCCAGCTCATTTTACAGATGAAGAAACCAAGGCAGACAGGTTGAAGTGACTCGCTCCAGGTCACATAGCAAGTAAATGCATGAGGCTGGATTTGAATTCAGAAATATGAGTCTTTCTTACTCTTGGCCTGGCACTCTATCCACTGTGCCTCCTTTCAGATATTAAGTAATTTAAGTTTTAGATATTAAGATATTAAAAGATATTAAATATTATATAAACAAACACAAAATATTAAGATATTAAAAGATGTGGTACAGTAAGATAAAGTCTTCAAAACTTTAAGGAGCTTATTATTGATGTAGGTCTTTAAGCAAATCTTGTAACATCTTTTGCCTCAGTTTCCTTTTCTGTAAAATGTGGATTATACCTTCTCTGCTTTCCTCACAGGTTTTTCTAAACTTAAATTTAATTCAATTCAATAGACATTTATTAAACGTCTAATATGTCTTCCTGTAAGAAGTGACTTACTTTGGCATAGTATCCTGGAGGAAATGGGTTCAAAGTTCTACCTCTGAAACATACTAGCTGTGGGATGATGGTCAAAGTTCTTCACCTTTTATGGTTCTAGACAACCCTCTGAGAGTCTCGGTTACGAGGCTGTTGGCTATCTGCACTGGTGGAGGGTGTATTCTTAATCTTAGGACTATCGTGAGGATCCAGTGAGAACATTTGTAAGATGTTTAGTCAGCCTAGTGCCTGGCACACAGTAGGTGCCATATAAATGCTAGTTAATAATACACTGATCACTTGATGTTGATAATAATAATTGCTCATATTTATATACTTCTTTGAAGTTTACAAAGCGTATTCCTCTGGGAAGGTAGTATAAGTAAGACTATCTGTTTTACAGATGGATAAACAGAGGCCCTGAGAGATTAGTCACTTGACTGTGATCACACAACTCACCGAAAATGTTTTTGGGAGGAGTTGAACCCAGATCCATGGAAACCAGGTGGAACACATTCACATGGCTACTAAGTGCTACAGGTAGGATTCAAACTCAGGCGTTTTTTATTCCAAGTTTAGGACTTTGTCCAGGATGTCACACGACCTGCCTTTGGGATCTGTTAATAACAGCCCTGGGCATAACAACTTTGAGAGGCATCAGCACTCTGCCTCATGCAACAGCGAACCCTCCAGTGAAGCGTTAGTCAAGACTGATACAGGAATGGATTTTGTTTGGCCAGCCTTACGTATCACAAGGGAGGGTTTTAATATATTTTGGGGGGAGAGTTGGGATTAGAGAAGAATGGGGAGGAGGAAAAGGAAGAGGAGGAGGAGGAAGAAGAGGAGGATGAAGAGGAGGAGGAGAAGAAGCAGAAGAAGGAGAAACAGCAGCAGAAGAAGAAGAGGAGGAGGAAGAGGAGGAGGGGAGGAGGAACATGAGGGGAGGAGGAGAAGAAGGGGAGGAGGAGGAAAAGGAGAAGAAGAAGAGGAGGAGGAGAAGAGGGTAGAAGAGGAAGAGGAGGAGGAGAAGAGGAAGAAGAAGAGGAGGAGGAGAAGAGGGTAGAAGAGGAAGAGGAGGAGGAGAAGAGGAAGAAGAAGAAGAGAAGAGGAAGAAGAAGAGGAGGAGGAGAAGGTGGAAGAGGAGAAGAGGAAGAAGAAGAGAAGAGGAAGAAGAAGAGGAGGAGGATAAGATGGAAGAGGAAGAGGAGGAGGAGAAGAGGAAGAAGAGAAGAGGAAGAAGAGGAGGTGGAGCAGGTGGAAGAGGAAGAGGAGGAGGAGAAGAGGAAGAAGAGGAGAAGAGAAAGAAGAAGAAGAGGAGGAGGAGAGAGAGGAAGAAGAGGAGAAGAAGAAAAAGAAGAAAGAGGGGAGGAGGAGGAGAGGGAGAAAATAAAGTGTTGATTAATAAAAAAACCTATAAAGAAGAGCAGAAGGAACTTCAGAAGAGGAAAAAGACAAAGCAGTATAAGTGCTACCATGTTAAATTGATTCTATACTGTAAAACTACTCAATAGAGAATCCTCATTTCATACATAATTCTCTTTTTCGGTTTCTCTTCTTATATGGAAATGTTTGTGTTAATTGATGTTTGTCAATTTCATAGTGAAATTTGAAAAAACAATAACTGTAGATGAATTGCTTCCTGATTCTGGGCCTCAGTTTCCTCATCTGTAAAGTAAGAAAATTGGACTAACTGGTCTCTAATGTCCCTTCTAGCTCTAAGCCTAAAAACCTAGTAGATCTGGGGATATACAATGTAATAATCTAATACAATGTAAACTCCATGAGGGCAGAAACTGTTTCCTTTATGCCTTTGTATCCCCAATACCCAGCACAATGTCTGGCAGAGAGGAACCTAAATGCTCATTGATTGATTGGCTTCCCTAGAAGCACGAACTTAGATGTGAGCTCTAGGAGGCCTTCTCTGATCATTCCCATATGTGTGTGCATTTATATTTTTATTTATTTATATTATATGTAAATAAAATATAAAACAAATAAAAAGATATAAGAAATAAACATATAAATTAAAAACATATATAAACCCCTTACTTTCTGTTTTAGAATCAATACTAAGTTTCATTTCCAAGGCAGAAGAACAGTAAAGGTTAGGCAACTGGAGTTAAGTGACTTGTCCAGGGTGACACAGCTAGGAAGTGTCTAACGACAAATTTGAACCCAGGACTGCCGATTCCAAGCTTGACGCTCTTTCCACTGTGCTACCTAGCCGCCCAATTCTCCTACTTGTCAATGCTCTGGCCCCTAAGATGAGCTTGGATTTTATATAAGTGCGCATCTATTGTAACTCCTTCTCTCTTCCCAAGTAGAATAAAAGCTTCTCGAGGTCAGGGACTATTTCCTTTTTGTCACTGTATCCCCAGCAGCTAGTGCAGGGCGTGGCACATGAATTAATAATAAATAATAAATAAATATATATAATTTATTAAAATATATTTGTATATTTATTTATTATAATTCATAAATATATAAAATAAATAAACATTTATTTGTTTATTATAATTTATAAACATATAAAATAAATAAATATTTATTTATTCTAATTTATAAATATATAAAATAAATTAATAATAAAATAAATTAATAAATGCTTACTGATTCATAACTAATTTTTATATGGTGTCTTAAAGTATGTAAAATGCTCTATGTTTGTTGTTCAGGCATTTTCAGTTGTGTCTGACTCTTTGTGTGGTTTTCTTGGCAGGGATACTAGAATGGTTTGTCATTTCCTTTTCCAGCTCATTTTACAAATGAGGAAACTGAGGCAAACAGGGCTAAGTGACTTGGGTAGGGTCTCACATCTAGAAAGTATCTGAGGCCAGATTTGAACTCAGAAAGATGTTTTCAAGCCCAGTGCTCTATCCATTGAACCACCTAGTTTTCCTCTATCATAATCCTGGGAGACAGCTTCGTTTAGCAGAAAAATCTGTTACATTTTGGCATTAAAGGATTAGGATTCAAATCCTCCTATTGCTATTTACTTATCTGTAAGTATCTATCTCTTCATCTGTAAAATAAGGAGGTTAGACTAGACAGTCTTTGAAACCGTTTCCCTCTTAATTTGTGATCCTGGAGGGGAAACTGAGGCTTACGAGAGCTAAACCCAGATATTCTGGCTGGCAAGCTGAGCAGGAAGGAAGCAGATGGACATGACCATTCTGCTATTTGCTCATGGATGGAGGACACAGTAGCTTGTTGTTCTAGTTGAAACAACAACTAACTAAACTCAGCTGATTACCAGATGGAATTATTCATCATCACTGACTGCTCACAGATCTAGAGCTAGAAGGACTGTTCATTCCTTTTCTCCATTTTACAGATGGGAAGACTGAGGCATAGAGAAGTTAAGTGACACAAGTCAAACAGCTAGGAAAGGCACAGAGTCAAAGATGAGGCATTGGGCTTTGAGTCAGGAAGACCTGGCTTCAAATTGCATCGTAAACACTAGCTAAATGATCCTGGGCAAGCCACTAAGTCACTCTGAGCTTCAGTTTCCATTTCTGTAAGGTGAGGGTAGGGCAGCAAGATGGCCCAGTGGATAGAATGCCAGGCCCGGAGTTGGGAAGACTCATCTTCTTGAGTTCAAATCTGGCTTTAGACACTTCCTAGCTGTGTGACCCGAGGCAAGTCACTTCACTCTATCTACCTCAGTTTCCCCATCTGTAAAATGAGCTGGAGAAGGAATTGGAAAACCACTCTAGTATCTCTACCAAGAAAACCCCAAATGGGGTCATGGAGAGTCAGACACAACTGAAAAATGGCAACCACCACAAAATGAGGGCAGTAGAGTCAGTGGCCTCTGAGGTCCTTTTAGCTCTGGCTTTATGAGCCTCTAAGCTCCCTTCAGGTCGAAATCTGTGAGCCTCTGATCCTTTGTCTGTAGTGAGATTTGTACCAACTCTGATCTTCCTGATGATTTTAGGTTCAGTGCTCTAACCATTCCACCACGCTGCCCCTCTGAACTCCCCTGAGGATGCGGAGTCTTAAACAGTCTGCCTGCACCTCCGCTTCCCCCCTCTGTTGATGGCATCCCCTCTGCAAGCCTCCTGCTTTGAAATCCTGAGATGCTTCAGAGCAAATGCATTTTCAGGAACCGACAGGCAGAAAGCACAGGCAGCTGAGCATGAGAATGCTAATGAGGCCTCCAAATGAGAGGAAACCAGAAAATGGATTCTGTCTTCTCCATTTTGTCCTGGTGGGCTGGAAGATTGAATTCCAGTCGAATCTGGGTGGTTGTCAGAAGCCAGCTGGGAGTGGGGGAGAAGGGCTACCGTCTGATGGCCTCCTTCTTGGGTCACCAAGGGTTTTAGGTAGCATAGGCTCTTAGGGCCAGAGCCGGAAGGGACCTTCGAGGCCAGCCAGCCCAACACCCTCATTTTACCGCTGAGGAAACGAGGCTCAGAGATGGCAAATAACTTATAAGAAATTCTAGATCCTGACTAGAAGGGACCTGAGAGGCCAGCCAGTCCAATCCATTTTACTAACGAGGAAACTGAGACTCAGAAATGTCAAATAACTTATCAGAAAATTCTAGATCCTGACTAGAAGGGACCTGAGAGGCCAGCCCAACACCCTCATTTTACTGCTGAGGAAACTGAGGCTCAGAGATGGCAAATAACTTATCAGAAATCCTAGATCCCGAAGGGACCTGAGAGGTCAGCCAGTCCAATCCATTTTACTGCTGAGGAAACTGAGGCTCAGAGATGGCAAATAACTTATCAGAAATCCTAGATCCCGAAGGGACCTGAGAGGTCAGCCAGTCCAATCCATTTTACTGCTGAGGAAACTGAGGCTCAGAGATGGCAAATAACTTATCAGAAAACTGTAGATCCTGACTAGAAGGGACATTTGAGGCCAGCTAGCCCAACACCCTCATTTAACCACTGAGGAAACGAGGCTCAGAGAAGGCAAATAACTTATCAGAAAATTCTAGATCTTGACTAGAAGGGTCCAGAGAGGTCAGCCAATCCAATCCATTTCATTAAGGAGGAAACTGAGGCTCAGAGACAGCAAATAACTTATCAGAAAATTCTAGATCCTGACTAGAAGAGACATTTGAGGCCAGCTAGCCCAACACCCTCATTTAACCACTGAGGAAACGAGGCTCAGAGATGGCAAATAACTTATCAAAAAATTCTAGATCTTGACTAGAAGGGTCCAGCGAGGTCAGCCAATCCAATCCATTTCATTAAGGAGGAAACTGAGGCTCAGAGACAGCAAATAACTTATCCTGACTAGAAGGGACTTGAGAGGCCAGCCAGTCCAATCCATTTTACTAATGAGGAAACTGCGACTCAGAAATGTCAAATAACTTATCGGAAAATTCTAGATCCTGACTGGAAGGGACCTGAGAGGTCAGCCAGTCCAATCCATTTTACTAAGGAGGAAACTGAGGCTCAGAGATGGCAAATAATTTATCAGAAAATTCTAGATCCTGACTAGAAGGGACCTGAGAGGTCAGCCAGTCCAATCCATTTTACTAATGAGGAAACTGAGACTCAGAAATGTCAAATAACTTATCAGAAAATTCTAGATCCTGACTAGAAGGGACCTTCGAGGCCAGCCAGTCCAATCCATTTTACTAATGAGGAAACTGAGACTCAGAAATGTCAAATAACTTATCAGAAAATTCTAGATCCTGACTGGAAGGGACCTGAGAGGCCAGCCAGTCCAATCCATTTTATTGCTGAGGAAACTGAGGCTCAGAGACGGCAAATGATTTATCAGAAAATTCTAGATCCTGACTAGAAGGGACCTGAGAGGTCAGCCAGTCCAATCCATTTTATTGCTGAGGAAACTGAGGCTCAGAGATGGCAAATAATTTATCGGAAAATTCTAGATCCTGACTAGAGAGGTCAGCCGGTCCAATCCATTTTACTAAGGAGGAAACTGAGGTTCAGAGACAGCAAATAACTTATCAGAAAATTCTAGATCCTGACTAGAAGGGACCCGAGAGGTCAGCCAGTCCAATCCATTTTACTAAGGAGGAAACTGAGGCTCAGAGATGGCAAATAACTTATCAGAAATCCTAGATTCTGACTCAGAAGGGACCTTTGAGGTCAGCTAGCCGGATCCATTTTTATGGATGATGAATTTGAGGCTCAGGATGCTCAGAGCAGAGTTGAAAGGGACCTAGCTCTCACCTCTTTTCTGCCTTGGAATCAATACTTAGTAATGATTCTAAAATGAAGGTAAGGATTTTTAAAGGAAAAGAAAAGAAAAGAAAAATTGTGATTAAAGATTAAGTGGTTCCAATTCCAGTCTTTTACCTATGTCTCCTAATTTCTTCATTTTATAGAGGGAGAAACTGAGGCCCAGAGAAATTGAATGAACTCCCTAAGGTCACTCAGCTGGAATTTGAACTCAAGTCCTTGGACTCCAAATCCAGCCTTCTTTTCATTGAAGCATATATTAGGACCAGGAAAGCACTTTATATACATCATCTTTGCAGAGACCCAAAGACTCATGATGGGCATGTGGCACCACAAACATTTTATCAATGGCACGAGCCAGCATGAGCCGTCCTACGTCTCTGGGCCTCCAGGGTCTCATCAGCAATATGAAGGGGTTGGACGGGATGACCTGAGCCCCCTTCTGGCTCCCTAGTTAGGAGAGGCTAAGATTTGTGAGATCCAGATGGCCATCCTCGATGGCCCTTTCATCCTTTGAGTTAGGGATGGAAGCTGGAGTGGGGCAGCCTACGTGTCAGTGGTGGGAAGCTGGGGAGACAGCCCCTAAGGTCACCAGAGGGAGGCTGCTCCTGGGTAGGTTACCCCAGGAGCTGGGAGAGCAAGGGAGGAGGACACTCCAGCACCACAAAGGGCTGAAAGTCCTACTTTCTTCATTTGGAGCCCTGGGACAAAGCTCTGCGCTCCACGTCATAGTGATTTCAGTGGCCTGGAGTGAGGAAGACACATCTTCCTGAGTTCAAATCCAGCCTCAGATACTTCCTAGTTGTGTGACCCTGGGCAAATCACTTCACCCTGATGGTCTCAGTTTTCTCATCTGTAAAATGAGCTGAAGAAGGAATGGTAAACCCTGGCCAAGTCACTTTCCTGTTTGCCTCAGCTTCCTCATCTGTAAAATGGGCTGGAGAAGGAAATGGCCAACCACTCTAGGATCATAGCTGTTTAACCTTAGACAAGTCACTTCATCCTGTTTGCCTCAGTTTCTTAATCTGTTAAATGGGCTGGAGAAGGAAATGGCCAACCACTCCAGGATCCTAGCTGTTTAACCTTAGACAAGTCACTTCATCCTGTTTGCCTCAGTTTCTTAATCTGTTAAATGGGCTGGAGAAGGAAATGGCCAACCACTCTAGGATCTTTGCCAAGAAAACACCATATGGGGTCACAGAGAGTCAGGCAGAACTGAATAGCAACAACAGCGAAGGTTTGAGGAATGGGTACCATCCTCTAAACAGAGATTTACCGTAGATCATTGTGGCCTTAGTGCGTTGGTCCTACAGTCAGGAGAGAACCAGGGTGAGGCAGAGGTTCTTACTCTGGGATGTGTGAAATTGTTTAGGAAAAAAGCAATTCGATGACTCTATTTCAGCATAATCCATTCCCTTTGCAATCCTACATGTTTTATTTTATGCATTGAGAACCTTATGCTGTGGTTGCCAGGGGGGTCCATGCCACCCCCAAATGTTAAGAAGCCGTGTTTAAAACTTTCCAGCTGTGTGACCAGAGGCATTTAAATTCCCTTCTAGATACCTCAGTTTTCCTCCTCTGTCAAATGGGTATAATGGAAGTCATAGTATTAATTTAGAAACTTCCTGCATAGAATGCAAGTTCCTCGAGGGCAGGGATTACTTGGCTTTTGTCTCTGCATACCTAGCACTTCATGCCCCGACATACACTGACTGTATCAACCTGGGCAAGTTCTTCAACCTCTCATTGCCTCTAAGCAGCTCTCTAAGACTACAAGTTCCAAAGTAGACACTCACCAACTGTGATAGAGGAAGTTCCTTCCAGGGAGCTCCCTTCCCTGATGCAATAACAAATCTGGTCTAAAAAAAAAAGCTCCCTTACTTTTACCTGCTGAATGGGCAGAAGTTCTATCAGTTAACGACACATGTAAAACCCAGTAGAATTGAACGTTGGCTATGGGAGGGGGGTGAGAAAGAACATGAATCATGGAACCATGGAAAAAATTTTAATCAATTAAATAAAATTAAAAAAAGTTCTCTCAGTGATGTCTACATTTCTGTGCTCTGTTACAAAGCTCCAGTTGCCTCAACCTAGTTGTGGTTCTGCTTCTGTATGCATTAGGAAGCATAAACTTCCTTCTCAGATTGCAAAGTGTAAGAATTATAATTAGTCTCAATAAATAAAAATGTTATATTTTATGAGGTTTATTAAGGATCATTAGAAATCAAGGAATAAAGAGGATACAAAATAAAGACTACGTGCCCATGGCTGATCAGCCCATTTCAAATCCCCACCGCCATCATGCTGACTGCAAGCTCAAGAAAGAGGCCCAAGAGGACCGCCCACTCACTAATATCCTCTGTCTACAGAAATATTCTCATTTGGTCCTCGGAATAACCCTGGGAAGCAGGTGCGCTGATCGCCCTAATTTTAGGGATAAAGAAACTGAGTCTGAGGCCACTGGGACAGTGCCTGAGGCCAGACTTCTTGGCTCTAGGTCCAGCACTCTATCCCCTTTGCCCCCTAGCTGCCCTAGAGGAAGCTACGACTTAGTGGGAAGGGCACAGGATTCTAGCCACTGTAACTTCCGTGAAGAAATGAATTGGCTGGCAGGGGCCACGGTGGTTTTTGTTTGTTTTTATAAGAAGGCGAGTAGTAGGCGGACCCCTGCTTGAAGAAGGAGATCTGTAAAAATTAATTGTCCCTTTGTAGGCTGACTTTCTTGCTAAATAGTCTCTGGAAAGTGACCAACATCATCCATTTACCCAAGTGTTCTCGGAAAAGTGACTCTTTGAAGACCTTGGCATCCAGCAGACTTAATAAGCTACAGAGGGCAACGTGCCATACAGTAGCAGAGCTGGCATTTTTACAGCAGCCAATTTCACTCAGTGCTAAACCAGACACACCAGCTCTAGGCTCTACCCCTCTTCTCGAGTTTGGCAGCCAGAGGTCCCCCAGGGATCACAGATTGAGGGGTAGAAGGGATCTCTGAGGCTAGTACCCAAACCCTAAAGTTGTAAGAGGTCTCCTCTTTGGCTTCCAAGCAGCCTCTCATTTTACGGAGGGGAAATGACCTTCTCAAGTTCAAATATAAAGTCAGTGGTAATGTGAGAATTAGAACTCAGTGGCTTTTCTAAGATTGATGAAAACAGCCATTTCTAAGACTAATTTAAATAGTAACTATTTTAACATTTAAATTTTATTAATTTTAATATTTTAAATTTAATATTTCAAATATGTCAGTATTTTATTTCAATATTTAAGTCTTAAATTTCTATTTAAATTTTAATATTTAACACTTA
>NC_077229.1:31057807-31082807 GCF_027887165.1 Monodelphis domestica
TCTCTCAATTGGCTTTAAACTCTGTTGTTGGATTTCCATTTCATTCAGGAAAATGGAAGGATCATTGCGCTACAGCTAGAAGAGATGCTCGATTCCATTGAGTCCGTCCCTCTTATTTTACAAATGGGGAAACTGAGGTCCAGAAAGATTAAATGACTTATCTGAGGTCACACAGAAGATTTAGAGTTGGAAGGAATCTACTGGTCATCTAGTCCAACTTGTTCATTTACAGATAGGGAAACTGAGGCCCAGAGAGGTTCAACAACTTGATCAAGGTCATGGAGGCTGAATCAGCATTTGAACTCAGGTCATTCCAGAGCCCTTTCCACTGTACCATCTATCTTCTGAGCTAGAGTAGGGAGGGTTTTAAACACATCTGATTGCTGAAAGCAGCCTGGTTCCCTTCATAACTGAGGCCAAAGACCTGGCAATCTCTGGAAAGTGCCAGCAGAGAGCATGGAATGCCCAGAGAAGCTTGCGGTTTCCTCTCCATCTTTGGGGGAGCTTCATTAGCACTGGGAGGATGGAATCATGAGCACATGTTCTGGCCCCGTGAGAACTCCATGTAACTGTTAGTCCAAGGGCCATTGGGCCAGGGACCATGGGGAGAGGGGAGGAGAGAGCCTTGGCTGTGGGAGTAAAGGCTTTATGGAGCTCACTTCTGTTTCACAGTGCCCAGCCTGGGTTACTCGGGGTCAGGGAGGAAGAGCAGCAGCAGGGGGCCCATTCACAGTTCCCTTCATCATCTGTTTTCCACATCTGGAGACGTGCTGGCCTCCCTCTCTCCCTCCTCCCTTCTCTTTTTGGTCATTTAAAAATTTAATATAATTTGTGTGGGGAATTCCCATTACGGACGCTGCCTCTCCTCTTCCAGATCGGAAACTCACCTATAATTTAAAGACAGAGCTGGAGCCCATAGACTTGGTTGTTTAAAACATATTTTGATAACTAGATTTCTGTGCCATTGATTTCCTTAGGGTTGTCTCTATTTTATTGTGGGCATTTAAGGACTCTGTTCAGGGAAGGAGTCTTTGATTTTTCCCAGACTGCCTCAGGGGCACAGAAAAGATGATGGACCTCTGTCTTGGAGAGCTGCCTCAAGGATTAGAGGCTCAAGAATATGTGTTTATTTATTTTTAACTTTTATCTTTTCTGTCGGTGACAATTCTAAGACAAAAGGGATTAAGTGACTTGCCCAGGGTCATACAACTAGGAAGTGTTTTTTTTTTAAACCTTTACTTTCTATCTTAGTAACAACTCTAAGACAGAAGGTCATGGGTTAGGCAAACAGGATTAAATAATTTGCCCAGAGTCTGACAATTAGGAGGTGTCTAAGGTCAGATTTGAACCCAGGTCCTCCTGTATCTGGGCCTGACTCTCAATCCACTGAGCCACCTAGTTGCCCCCTCTACCTCCTCATTTTACAGGTGAGGAAACTGAGGCTCAGGGGGAAGATAAGTGATACGTCCAGGATCATACAATTAATAAGTATCTGAGGCAGGATTTGAACCTGTATCTTCTTGACTCACTCACTAAATCTACTTTCTCCCCCCTAAATCTTTACCTTCTGTATTAGTATCAATTATGAGACAGAAGAATGGCAAGGGTTTGGTGATGGGGAATAAGTGACTTGCTCAGGATCATACAGACAGGAAGCGTCTGAGGTCAGATTTGAACTTATGCTTCCTGACTCCAGGCCTGGTGCTCTATCCACTGAGCTACCTAGCCATCCCTCACTATATCCACTTTGACACCTCCTCATTTTATAGGTGAGGAAACTGAGGCTCAGGGGGGGCATATGACTTATCTAAGGGTCCATGGGTGGGCCTTGCCCACAGTCACCTCACTTGAATATGGCAGAGACAAGCCTTAAGC
Source organism: Monodelphis domestica (assembly GCF_027887165.1). Classification (NCBI taxonomy): domain Eukaryota; kingdom Metazoa; phylum Chordata; class Mammalia; order Didelphimorphia; family Didelphidae; genus Monodelphis; species Monodelphis domestica. Next base: position 31,059,683 of record NC_077229.1, read on the forward strand.
CAAGATCTTCTAGACTCCATGCCTGGCACTAGTTTGCTTAGCTCTCTTCCCTAGCTTCTCCTCTCCCCAGTTCCTGAGGTCCAAGCATTGGCCCCTTTCTGCTCCCCTTACCTGGAGGTCCTTGTCGTGGCTTTGCCTTTCCAAGATGAGGACCCGATCCTGCAGCTCTTCCACCGTCCCCTGGAGTAGGTCATTCTCCTCCATGGTGGCACTGAGGCGATGCTCCAGCTCCCGCTTCCGATCTGACAGCATCTTGATCTGAAAAAGCAGAGGTCCACGTGTATGTGTGTGTGCTCGAGTGTGTGTGTGTGTGTGTGTGTGTGTATGCGTGTGAGTATGTGTGTGTGCGTGCACATGTGTGGGTGGTTTGGCGTGATGCCCAGGCTGATGGTCGGGAAAGAAGAGACTGGTTCCCAAACATGAACCCAAGTATTTGTGCCCGTGTCTGTCTGTACCAGGCTGTGTGCGGCTGTACCTGGGAGAGGAACAAGCAGCCAACTCCCAAGCCTTGGAGAACCCTGGCAGGGAAGGGGTGGGAGTTGAGTTCCCAACAGACTGGAATGCGGGTTGCCAGGCAAAAGCAAGGGGTGGGGGAAGGCTAGAGCGCTCGGGAATTTCCAGAGATAAGGCCAGGGCATGGCCGCATCTTCCCTCACCTTGCTGCTCTGCCCTGGCCCCAAACTAATCTGAAGAGACCCTAAACTGGTCTGACTGGTACTCGCTTCCCTCTGCAGGTGCCAGGTCAGGGAAACTCCCGGGCACTCTCGAGAGAAGCAACTTCCTTTCCACTGGCTCGAATCCCAAAGCCCTCCCCCCTCTGTGCCCAAGCGAGTCAGGTGAGGCACGTAACAGCTTATCCTTTTATGCTCCCACTTGGGGGTGGCATTGGTGGAGTGTGGAAACCTACAGCTGGTGGCTAGACCATTGTGTCCCATGGCCATTCTGGATGAGGATAGGTGAGGGGAAAAAATAGAACTGCCTATGAGTTCTGGGTTTGATGTTTGAGTGGGAGAGGCAGTCTCCGACTCTCCTAAGCCCTCCGGCTTCCTGATGGCCGTTATGGGGACTGGCTTGACCCTTCCCATAAACTTCCCTATGTGGGACATCATCAGCTTGTTGTTCTGCTGTGACGTCTCTTCCCATCTTGCTGAGATGTCCTTTTTATCTGCTTTTTAGACCCTGATCTATGCCCTAGGCTAGCACAGTAATGCTCTTAAAAACAACGCAAACTCTTACATTCCATCTTAGAATCAATACCGTGTATTGGTTCCAAGGCAGAAGAGTGGTAAGGGCTAGGCAATGGGGGTTAAGAGACTTGTCCAGAGTCACTCAGCAAGGAAGTGTCTGAGGTCAGATTTGAACCCAGGACCTCCTATCTCTGGGCCTGGCTCTCTATCCCCTGTGCTACCTAGCTGCCCACATAGTAATGTTCTTCTGATGCTAGGCCCGATGTCCTCCAGCCATCCATGCTTCTTGTGGCTGTTACAGCTATCCTACCTTGGGCAGCATGTGACGGGTTATGAGTCATGGAGGAATTTTTCCAGGGGGAGATTTAAAATAAGTTTTTAAGTGTCTGAGGCCCTCAAAGAAGCATCCTTCTCTTTGCTTTGGGCTCCTTTCCTTAAGCAATTCCACCCCCTACCCCACCCCCAACAACAGCCTCCCTCCCATTTTTGCATTATGATTCTTCTCACAGGGTACAGATCCTCCCTGGCCACCAAACCATCAGATAGGCTGATGTCCTGGGGACGACAAGTATGTGGCCTTGGCCGAGGGGGATCAGGTATCTGGTACCAACAAAGGAATACTGTATATGAGGGAACTGGGTCTCTGGAATGCATGTTCAGGTTGGTAGTCCCAGCCCCTTTCATGAATGAAGCCACTCTTCCATACCTGATGGAGGGCAAAGCTGGCCGAGCAAGGAGGCCAACACCGAAATACTCTCCTGCTCTTTTGACCACCACCCCCAATGGATAATCTTGCTCTCCCAAGTCCCAGCTAATGTCCTACCAGGTAAGATGATTCCTAGCCACCCCCAAACTTCTAAATACCTTAAAGAGAGTCAGGACTCTAAATCCAGAAGGGACTTTATAGGGGCCACCTAGTCATTTTTTAAAAGTCCTTCCCTTCCATCTTAGAATCAATATTGTGTATCGGTTCCAAGGCAGAAGAGTGGTAAAGGGATAGGTAGTGGGGTAAGTGACTTGCCCAGGGTCACACACAGCTAGGAAGTGTCTGAGGACAGATATGAACCCAAGAGGCCTGGCTCCCTCTCCACTGAGCCACCTAATTGCCCCTTGGGGCCACCTAGTCTTACACCTTCATTTTACTGATGAAGAAGTTGAGACCCAGAGAAATTGATTTGGAACTTGGTCACACGGGTGCAAGTGGAAAAAAATGGGATTTAGACTGAGGTTAAGTGATTGTCGTAGATGAAAAAAACTCCTTCCCTTCTGTCTTAGAATCAATACTGTGTATAGGTTCCAAGGGAGAAGAGCGGTAAGGGCTAAGCAATGGGGGTTAAGTGACTTACCCAGGGTCACACAGCTTGGAAGTGTCTGAGTCCAGGTTTGAACCTAGGGTTTCCTGTATCAATGCCTGGCTCTTAATCCACCACTTGAGCCACTTAGCTTCCCTAGGAATCACAGATTTAAAGCTAGACTTAGGGACTCTTGAGTCCATCCCCCTCATTTTACAAATGGAGAAACAACTAGGTAGGGGACGGGGTTGTACAGGCCACCTGGAGCAGGCTTTTGAACCCGGGTCTCCTTGATCCCAAATCTCACACATGATGTGATCAGAGTTCACGTGACTGGAACTGGCAGGGACTTTAGAGAGATTCTCTGCTCCAGCTCCCTCAGTTTCCATGCCTGGAGTATTGGAATAACTTACCCAGGGTCACTTTAATAAGAAGAAATTTAGCTTTACAACAACAAAATAATCACCCCAGCACCATGGCCTAGAGAGCAGAATGTGATGGAAATGAAGGCAAGAGCAGCATGAAGCACTGAATTCCCTCACCTTGAACCCTAGAGATGAGGCTCCCTGAGAATACCCGTGCCCAATGAGAGTCCCAGGGAAAGCGGAGGAAGGAGAAAGAGGAAGTAGCAGAGCAGGAAGATGGGGGAATCTGAAGGCGGAAGGACCCAGAAGCAGCTTGAATACCAGGCATGCACACAAATGATCATGGATGGGCATGGGGAATCCCACAAGAACAAACTCTACTTACTTCAAGGACCTGCTGCTTGGGACCAGGGGGAAGGGGGAGAGGAGGGAGGAAGAGGATAAAAAGAGAAAGAAGAAAAGAGACGAGTTTGACAGACTGTAGGGGAAAAAACCCCACCTTCAAGCCATTCTCAAAGGAGCAGGAGCATCCTGGGCCATCCCTCAGGAGCTGGCATCCACTCTGAATGCCTCATTTTACCGAGAAGGAAGGAAACTGAGGCCTGGGGAGATGATGTGATTTGCCCAAAGTTATAAGTGGAGGAGTTGGGATTTGAACCCAGGATCGCCACTTTCAATCCAGTGTTCATTCTACCAGATATTTCTCAAAGGGCTTCTTTGGCGATCAGCTCCAGTGACACTCAACCTCATTGTCAAGAGTTTAGGGAAAGCAGAAGGTCATGCCAGTCTTCTCCATCTCTCCCTCCTACCCCAACAATGCAAAGGTATCATCCAGCTTGGCATAGACTATGAGCTGGAATAGAATTCAGAGGCCATCTAATCCAACCCCTTCATCTTACAGATGAAGAAACAGGCCTGGAGAGATGATCCGAGGTCACACAACTAACAAGGATTTGAACCCGGGTCTCTGGGTTCCAGATCGAATGCTCTTTTCCTGGTACTATACTCAGCCTTTGATTGGCCACTCATGTCGCACTTAGTAAGAGGACCACTGCTCCAATAGTGGCCTGCTTAAGTGGAAGATCAAAGGGGAAACTCTTCAGTGGAGAATCTTTTATTGATTCATGAGATGCTTCCATGCAAGAGCATGTAAGTGGCCACTATGTGCCAGGCATTGTGCTACAAGCTAAGGACAAGAAGGAAAATAGTCTCTGCCCTCAGGGAACTTACCTCCTAATGGGAGAGACAACACATGAGTGTGTGAGGTTAGATTTGTATTCAGGTCTTTCTGAGTCCAGATCTGGAGATCTGCTCCACCTCACTGCTGAATCTTTACCTTCTCAGATTGCTTTCCATCTATTCTACATAGAGCTTCTGCATATCTAGTTTTTTACAGGTTGTCTCGCCCCTTCTCTAGAATATAAGCTCCTTGAGGGCAGAGGGTGTTTTTGTTTTTCTTTGTAGCCCTGAAACTTGGCATAATGCTTGGCACTTACTAAATGCCATTGACTGGGAGGGACTTGGTGTGCTGTGACCTTCCCTGTTCACTGCATTAATTTGAACTGAATTTAATTGAAATTGTATCCCTAATATATGGTACAGTGCCTGGCACACAGTAGGCAAATTTATTGTGATTCAGTTATTTCAGTTGTATTAACTCTTCATGACCCCATTTGAGGTTTTCTTGAGTGGTTTGCCATTTCATTCTTTAGTGTATTAAAAAAAATCCACCCCAAACCCTTACTTTTCATCTTAGAGTCAATATTAAGTATTAGTTCCAAGGCAGAAGAGTGGTAACAGTAGGCAATGGGAGTCAAGGGACTTGCCCAGGGTCACACAGCTAGGAAGTGTCTAAAGTCAGATTTGAGTTGTTACTCTTTATTATTATTATTATAACTTTTACCTTCCATCTTAGAATGAGTAGAATGAATTGGGTTCCAAAACAGAAAAGCAGTAAAAACTAGACAATGTAGGTTAAGTGACTTGCCCAGGGTCACACAGCTAGGAAGTGTCTAAAGTCAGATTTGAGTTGTTACTCTTTATTATTATTATTATAACTTTTACCTTCCATCTTAGAATGAGTAGAATGAATTGGGTTCCAAAACAGAAAGCAGTAAAAGCTAGACAATGTAGGTTAAGTGACTTGCCCAGGGTCACCTAGCTAGGAAGTGTCTGAGGCCAGATTTGAGCTCAGCCACCCATAAAACTGGTTTTGCTTTCTTGGTTCTGAAGGATTCCTACCCAAAGACCTGCCATATTGCCCGAGATTGGAGAAGCATGCTTAAGTGGCAAGGCTCTCTCCTTGAGGAGACTCACTTCAGCCTGGAGGCTCTCCAGCCGGATGATGTGTTGGTTGGACGAGGAATTCTTCTCCCTGAAGTCTTCTCGGAGCGCATGGACTTGCATGGAGAGCTGCCGCTCTACTTCTGATGCCTGGGAATACAAGAGACCAGGAAGAGTTTAACCCAGAGACCATGCGATGGGTGCTCTCTCCCTGGACAAGTTCGCAGCTCCTCTGATCTTTTTGCCAAGTTTAACCAGACTTTGAGGTAACTGAGGGCTCTCTGACCAGAAGACTTCCTTCCTTCCCTCCCTCCCTCCCTCCCTCCCTCCTTCCTTCCTTCCTTCCTTCCTTCCTTCCTTCCTTCCTTCCTTCCTTCCTTCCTTCCTTCCTTCCTTCCTTCCTTCCTTCCTTCCTTCCTTCCTTCCTCCCTCCCTCCCTCCCTCCCTCCCTCCCTTCCTTCCTTCCTTCCTTCCTTCCTTCCTTCCTTCCTTCCTTCCTTCCTTCCTTCCTTCCTTCCTTCCTTCCTTCCTTCCTTCCTTCCTTCCTTCTTCTTTCCTCGTTAACACCTAAATATTCATGGCAGGGCTTTCCTTGTAGCAGTCAATAACCAGAGACAAAAGGGGATGCCCATTGATTGAGGAATAACTAAGTTGTACAATCAGTCCTTTACATTCATGTGTTAGCTTTTGCAACTCCAAGCATTCACATGATTCTAGTGGCAACCTCATCCTCACTTTTGAATTGGCAACCATGAACATTCATGACTATGAAGAGTAGAGAACAAAAATGAGAGGTGAAATGCACACTAGACTGCAGAGTGCTTCACTGGATGTGTTTATCCTATGGTTGTACAGCAAAGAGTTACCCATGCATTCATTGCATATTTTCATTGTTTGCCTTTAAAACTCAGGTTCTGGGCTGTGATTGTGCTCCCAAAGTGTAGTGCAAATCCTATGGATTTTAAGCCCAAGTGTGTAAAGTCAGTGATGGGACAGGAAGAAAGTAAAGGTGAGAAAGAAAAATAAATAAAGTGAAAAAAATGTGCCAGAATGTTTGCATCCTCTGTCAAGCACAAGTTTGGTATAAAAGAATCAACAGTACAATGCCTTCACACTGTCATCCAACACAGTGAAAGATAGGATTCAATTTAAAAAAATGTTTTAGTTTTAGTTTTAAGAATTTTATTTGCTGTTCAGTATTTATGTACTGTGGACTCATTGTTATGAAAATTAATATTGTCTGAAAAAATTTTTTTGAGACATTAACACAAAAAGTCTCAGATTTCTAGGGAATGACTAGTGAGAAAAATGTTACACATGTTACCAATTTTATCTTGTGTGCTTCATTTTATAGGCTATTTCATGGAAATAGGAGAAGTGTGTATTAATAGAATAAATGTTTTGTAATTAAAGAATTATATGCATAAAAAAAATTTCAGCCATCTCTAGAAAAAGGTTTTTGGTGGTCTCAAGAACCAAACCTCCTATTTTCCATATCTGTGGTGTATTAACATCCAAGTTGTTGACTTTCATGCTGTTTTCTTTCTCTTTTTTTTAAATTATAACCCTTACCTTCCATCTTGGAGTCAATACTGTGTATTGGCTCCAAGGCAGAAGAGTGGTAAGGGCTAGGCAATGGGGGTCAAGTGACTTGCCCAGGGTCACACAGCTAGGAAGTGGCTGAGACCAGATTTGAACCCAGGACCTCCCATCTCTAGGCCTGACTCTCAATCCACTGAGCTACCCAGCTGCCCCCTTTTCATGCTGTTTTCTAAGACTATTACCCTGGCAAAAGTTGAGGATTGACTTTAAACAGATGTAATAGAACATCACTGTGCAGTTAAAAAAATGGCCACTATGAAGAATTCAGAGAATCATCAGAGGATTCATTTGAACTGATGCAGAGTAAAGTAGGCAGAATTAGAAAAATAATTTACGCAACAATTAAAAAAGTGTAAATGGAAAAGAGAACAACAAAGTAAAGGGGATGGAATCCCAGAAAACTGCAATGACTAAGTTTGACCCCAAAAAAGAGAGATGGGAAAGTATCTTCCCCCCACCCCACCTAACTCTTGGAAATGGAAAAGAGGTGATGTATTTGAGAGCTATGGGGGAGGGAGTGGACAGAATTGACAAGACTGGGCAGCTGATTATACAGGGTGCCCCCAAACCTGAGTGCAGTTATAAGCAGTCATGGCTTAATAGCTATTAAAAGTTATTGAATAGTTTTAAGTAGATTGAAACTACAGTCAAGACTTTTGGTATGCCCTGCAGTGCTTATGGGAGTGAGGAAGAAAAAAGACTAAAAAGTGACTTTTGATGCTACAGACCAGGTGGCGGCGGCTGCTGCTATCAACAGAAATGTGGAAGAAAGGAAGAAGGGAAGGATACTTCTTCTTCTTCTTCTTCTTTTTTTTTGAGGGTTGATTTTGGCCAGATTTATTTAGAAATGCCTATGGGACACAAAGAGGAAAATGTCAAGCAGGAAGTCAGCAATGTGGGGCCACAGATCTGAAAAGAGATTTGGCCTGGAAATAGGGCCTTGGGAGGCAGAGAGATGATGCTTGACCTTTGAACATAAAAGAGAGAATATCAGAGCAGAGAGGAAGCTTAGAACAGGGAATATCGGAGCTGGGAGGGGGTTTAGACCAAGGAATGTCAGAGCTTGGAAGGAACTTAGAACAGGGAATGTCAGAGCTGGGAGGGAGCTTAGAACAGGGAATGTCAGAGCTGGGAGGGAGCTTAGAACAGGGAATGTCAGAGCTGGTAAGAACCTTAGAGCAGGGGATGCCAGAGCTGGAAGGGAGCTTAGAATAGGGAATGTCAGAGTTTGGAGGGAACTTAGAACAGGGAATGTTAGAACTGGAAGGGAGCTTAGAACAGGGAATGTCAGAGCTGGTAAGAGCCTTAGAACAGGGGATGCCAGCGCTGGGAGGGAGTTTAGAACAGTGAATATCAGAGCTTGGAGGGAGCTTAGAATAGAGAATGTCAGAGTTTGGAGGGAACTTAGAACAGGGAATGTTAGAACTGGAAGGGAGCTTAGAACAGGGAATGTCAGAGCTGGTAAGAGCCTTAGAACAGGGGATGCCAGAGCTGGGAGGGAGCTTAGAACAGGGAATGTCAGAGCTGGTAAGAGCCTTAGAACAGGGGATGCCAGAGCTGGGAGGGAGCTTAGAATAGGGAATGTCAGAGTTTGGAGGGAACTTAGAATAGGGAATGTTAGAACTGGAAGGGAGCTTAGAACAGGGAATGTCAGAGCTGGTAAGAGCCTTAGAACAGGGGATGCCAGAGCTGGGAGGGAGCTTAGAACAGGGAATGTCAGAGTTTGGAGGGAACTTAGAACAGGGAATGTCAGAGCTGGAAGGGAGCTTAGAATAGGGAATGTCAGAGTTTGGAGGGAACTTAGAACAGGGAATGTTAGAACTGGAAGGGAGCTTAGAACAGGGAATGTCAGAGCTGGTAAGAGCCTTAGAACAGGGGATGCCAGAGCTGGGAGGGAGCTTAGAACAGGGAATGTCAGAGTTTGGAGGGAACTTAGAACAGGGAATGTCAGAGCTGGAAGGGAGCTTAGAACACGGAACGCCAGAATTTGGAAAACAGAAATAAGAATTCCTATTTTCTAGCATTCTCAGGATTTCCTCCTGGCAAAGCTGTGAGCCCCGAAGTTCACAGATTATCACTGCCACTTTACAGATGAAGACACATCTCTCCCTCCAACCGCTCACTTTGAGGTGGAGCCACCTCTTTTTCTGGCCTTCCAAACAGGTCCACAAATCACTCCCCTAACGGTGCTCCCCCAATAGGGGGCACGACAGCCCGGCCCGCTAGAGGCTCCCAGCTCTCCAATCAGGCTCGCACTTGTCCCAGTTCTTTCCACCCCAGAGAGCCACCGTCCTCACCTCCTGCTTCTGCACATGTTGCTCCCCATCCACCCCCTTAGCAAAGCTTATTTACTTAAATGCTGAGTAATTTCATTTGGTCCTTCGGTGATTCCTTCAAAGTGAACCTGGAGCCTTGTTGCCAACTCCCTGGTGCCTGTAAAAAATAGACTCGAATACAGGACTACAATCCCCATGAGCCTTTGCTCCACTTCCCCAGAATGCCTTGTAATCTCACCTGGGCCGAGATCGAGAAGATATTTAAGCAAAGGCTTTTGAAGGGCTTGGGCCTTTTGGACTTCCATTTTTGGAGCAGAGGCATCTCTTCCATGATGTGAGGTTATTTTGTCTAGGCCTCTGGCCTAGGCACATGTTTCTTACTTGTATATTCTTAATCTTTAACCTTTAATAAACCTCTAAAAAATATAATACTCCTTGCAGAGAGAAACTAATTTCTACCTGCCTCAGTCTCCCCCTCTCCCCTAAATTTTAATCTTTACATGCCTTCTGTGGTTCACTTATCTCTGCTCTGCACAGGCAGCTGATGGGCTTCAGGGATGGCCAGGCATAGACAAGGCACCATATAACAGGGGCAACTACCCTGATTTCTAGCCTAGCCATTCCAGGAGACTACGTGATGCCCAAGCCCATGAGTCAGAACAATCGATGTCCATGGACTTCGTGGAGCCGAGATGGGAGGGACCAGAATCCTCAAAGCAGAGCGAGAAGGGCCCTCAGAGGCTACCTAGCTCAACTCTTCCAATTTACGGAGGCCCAAAGAGCTGACTTTCTCAGTGTCATAAATGACAGTCCTGTGATTTGAACTAAGGTCCATTGACTTTCTGCTGTATTATCTGGCCTTGGTTTTGCAGTTGAATTGAATTGAAGACCTTTGGTTCAAAGTCTGGTTTGTGACCGCCATGACTAATTGATTTGGGTGTAGCTAAGGTTTTTGGTACAGCAGAATCCATCCTTTCCCATCCCTTCGTCCCTGACTAGATTTGGAATTAGGGGAGCTGGGTTCAAATACCATCTTTGCTACTTACTTCCTATGTGACCTTGGGTAAGTCAAGGTCTCTGTGGGACTCAATTTTGTATTTGAAAAATAGACTAGATGGATTTTGAGGTTCCCTTTTCAGCTTTAAATCTAGGATCCTCTATTGGTCATTGAATTTGGTGCAATTTAAAAATCATTTAAATCCCTCCCAGAGACTCAGTTTCCTTATCTGTAAAATGAAGATAATAATAGTTCTCTTCCCTCTCTCACAGGATTGTGATGAGGCCTGGCCTATTCATTTGCTGCATGTCATTCATCTTTTGGACCACAGGGGAGAAAAACTAACTACTGAGGCAGAGGTCTTGGACCAATCCCTGCTCTGGCTCTTTGGGCAAACAAGTCACTTTACTCTCCCTGGGACTGTTTTCTTATCTTTAAAATAAGGGAATTGGATTAGAGAGTCTCTGAGGTGTTCTCCAGTTCCAAATCCTAGGATCCGAGTTTAAATTCTGGCCCTGCCATTTCCTAAATTATATTATCTTGGACAAGTCAATGACTTCTTTAGGTCTGTGTTTCCATATCTGTAAAACGAGAGATTTGGACTCCATTGGCTCTCGAAGTCTTTCTGCTTCAAAAATTTATCATCTGGAACAGTTGATGTCTCAGTAGATATGAAGGTAGGTCTGGAGATGGGAGGTCCTGGGTTCAAATCTGGACGCAGACACTGTCTAGCTGTGTGACCCTGAGCAAGTCACTTACCCCCAATTACCCATTCCTTACCATTCTTCTGTTTTGGAATCAATAAACAGTATTGGCTGAGGCCAGATTTGAACCAAAGACCTCCTATCTCACTAGACCTGGTGCTCTATCTATTGTGCTTCTTAGGCGCCCCAATTATGGATCTTTTTCAGTTCAATACAGAATGACAGGTTAGTCCAAGCCCACCTCTGACATGTATAGTTGTGTGACCCTGGGTAAGTCACTTAACCTCTTGGAGAGAGTCCCATGGAACTCTCTAAGAACAGATGTTGATTTGCATCGGTAGAGTTTTCCGATCTTGGGGATCCCCATACATGAAATCCCAGGTCCAGTTCCATCCCCATCAAATAACTGCTTTTTAGTCATGTCTGACTCTTTGTGATCTCATTTGGATTTGTCTTGGCAAAAATACTGGAGAGATTTGCAATTTCTTTCTCCAGTTCATTTTACAGATGAGGAAACTGAGGCAGACAGGATTAAGTGACTCTCCCAGGGTCATCCAGCTAGTAAGTGTCTGAGACTGGATTTGAACTCAGGTCTTCCTGGCTTCAGGCTCAGCCCTCTATCCAGTTGGCTACCCGGCTAGAATAACTGAATCCAAATGGAAGAGGCCTGTACCTGTGGCCCAACCTGTACCTGAATAAGAATCTTCTTATTTTCTCATTTGAACTTTACTGAAATTGAACTGTGAGATAGGGACTATAAGTGCTATTATCTCTTCTTCCTGGTACTTGGAAATCTCCCTAATTTGACTCCAGTCAACCTTTCCAGGATGATTGTACATAATTTCTCATTTATGTGCTTCATTTTACATCCAAACCGGCCCTTCCAAGAACTGCTGTTGACTTTGTCCCTCACCTCCCTCCCTCCCTCTCCCCGCTATGTCTCTTGGCATTCTCCTTTTTTCCTTCCCTCCCTCCATTTTTCCTTCCTTCCTTCTTTCCTCCTTCTTTCCCTTCTGCTTCCTCTCTTCTTTCCTTCTCCTTCCTTTCTTTTCCTTCCCTTCTTTTCCTTTCTTCTTTCCTTCTCTTCCTTCCTCTTTTTCTTTTTCCTCTCTTCTTTCCTCTTTCCCTCTTCTTCCTTCCTTCTTTCCCTCTTCTTCCTCCCTTCTTTCCCTTCTTTTTGCTCTATTCTTTCCCTCTCTCTCCTTCCTCTCTTTCCTTCCTTTCTCCTTTCCTTCTCTTCTTTCCTCCTTTCCTTTTTTCCTTCCTCCCTTATTTCCTCTTTCTCTCCCTCTTCTTCCTCCCTTCTTTTCCTCTTCTCTCCTTCCCTTCTTTTTGCTCTATTCTTTCCCTCTCTCCTTCCTTTCTTTTCCTTCCTTCCTTCTTTCCTCCTCTCCCTTCTTCTTGCTCCCTTCTTTCCTTCTTCTCCTTCCCTTCTTTTTGCCCCCCCACTCTCGCCCTCCGTTTCTTCCTCCCTCCCTCCCTCCCTCCCTTAAGTACCTATTGTATGCCAGGCACTGTGCCACACATTTTACAAATTTTTCTCATTTCATCCATGCTATAATTTCCTTCATTTACAGTTAAGGAAATTGAGACAGACAGAAGTTAAGTGACTTGCCCAGGGTTGATCAACTAGAAAGTGTCTGAAGGAGGATTTGAACTTAGGTCTTCATGACTCTAGACTCCATTGCATTACCCTTCTGCCTTTGAGTAGCCACATTTCCAACCTTGGTAAGATAAGGAGATCCAAAGAGAGAGAAAGAAAAAAGAAAGAAAGAGAAGAAAGAAAGGAAAGAAAAGAAAGAAATAAAAAGAAAGGAAGAGATGACATTAAAGCAAAATAAATAAATAGAAGCAAGAGGTTAAGAAAAGAAATAAGAAAACCTAGCACAAATGAAGAGACATCAAAGGGGGATTTAGTGGAGGGAATGCTGTGGTTTTAATTTTTATAGCTGTTATTTGGTGTGAGGAATTCCAGGTATGGAAACCCTTTTCCAAGGATCATAGAACCAGACCTGAGGGAAACCTTGGAGGTCATTTAGTCCAATCCCTTAATTTTACATTTGAGAAAACAGGTCTAAGGAGATTAAGTGACTTACCAAAGGTCACACAGTCAAAGGCAGGCTTTGAATCCGAGGTTAAGTGACTTGCCCAGGGTCGCAGTCAGTATCTAAGCCTTTCTGACACCAAGACCAACTCTAACCATTGCACAACACCGCCTTTTCATTTTCTCTGTTGTGTTGTTCATTCATGTTTCTTGGCAGAGATATTGGAATGGTTTATCATTTCCTTTTCCAGCTCATTTGATAAATGAGGAAACTGAGGTAAACAGGGTTAAGTGATTTGCCCAGGATCACATAGCCAGGAAGTATCTAAGGCAAAATTTGAATTCAGATCCTCCTGACTCCAGGACCACTACTTTATCTATCATACCACCTAGTTGCTTTTCTATTTTGTTTACTTTCCAAAAATTCTAAATATGAGTTTTGGTTGTTTTGACTGATGGAACAGATGTCACCCATTAACAGCTAAGGCAGAAATATGTTCTTGATAAACAGTGCCCTGTCTGGAAGCGTAAGACAGTAGAAGATAATATAGGATCATAGCTTTAGAACTGGGAACAACCTTAGAGACCATCTTCCCCCATCTCCCTGTTTTACAGATGGGGAAACTGAGGCACAGAGGCGTTACATGATTTGCAGGAAAGAGGACATCTAATGATAGAGCTGGGACTGACCCTGGGTCTTCTAGTTCCAAAATCAAGCCCTTTTCTCACTGCTCCCCATGGCTTCCCTCAGGTGAGACTGGCTCTTCATTTAGGCTGTGTTTTTCAGAATTTTTGCTTAAATATTTAAAAATAAAATTGCTGACAGGCTAAACTCATTGCAGTTCCTTTGTACTTCAGACAGGGAATAAGGAAAATCACATTTTAAAAATCATTGCAAAAATTAACACTGCCATAACCTCACTGCAAAACTTTGGGGAAATTATTTATTCTCTCCTTAGCCTCATTATCCTTCTCTGTAAAATGAATAGGTTGGACTAGATGACCTTGGAGTTCCCCACAGCTCTGATACCTCACAGTCTAAGGCCCCTCTCATTCCAGACATTCTCTGTTCTAAGCCCCCTCCCAGCTTTGACATCCCTGGTTCTAAGGACTTTTTCCAGTACTGACATTCCCTATTCTAAGACTCCTTCCATCTCTGACATTCCTTGTTCTAAGGCTCTTCCCAGCTATGACATTCCATGTTCTGAGGCTCCTTCCATCTCTGACATTCCCTGTTCTAAGGCCCTTCCCAGCTATGACATTCCATGTTCTAAGGCTCCTTCCATCCCTAACATTCCCGGTTCTAGGGCTCTTCCCAGCCTTGACATTCCTTGTTCTAAGGCCCTTCCAAGCTGTGATATTCTGTGTTCTGGGGCTCCTTTCATCCCTGACATTCCCTGTTCTAAGGCCCTTCCCAGCTATGACATTCCATGTTCTAAGCTGCCTTTCATCTCTGACATTCCCTGCTGTGACTTCCCTATTCTAAGGCTCCTTCCATCTCTGACATTCCCTTGTTCTAAGGCTCTTCCCATCTATGACATTCCATGTTCTAAGGCTCCTTCCATCCCTAACATTCTGTGTTCTAAGGCTCCTTCCATTTCTGACATTCCCTGTTCTAAGGCCCTTCCCAGCTGTGACATTCCATGTTCTTAGGATCCTTCCATCCCTGACATTCCCTGTTCTAAGGTCCTTCCCAGATATGGCATTCCATGTTCTAAGACTCCTTCCATATCTGACATTCTATAGCCTAAAGCCCCCTTCAATTTCTAGGGCTCTTTATGCTCTTAGCTTTTATATTAACAAAATTATATTATATTAATAAAATACCTTTTCCTCCTGAAGAGCTTAACACTCCTAGAGATTCCTGGGTGATTCCAACTAGACCCCTTTGATGATTCTAACCCTTTAAGAGCACAAGGAGAGGAAAAGATGATCATCTAATCAACCCTCCAAACAGTGGAACAGACTGTCATGGTATCTCCATCCCTGACATGTTCGATTTGGCCCGGTTGCTGGTACTGGCAGACTTCCTCTCCCTTGGGGGACAGAGTTATGTGATTAACTTTAGTCATTAATGCTATTAATGATCATTCACTTCTCCAGCCTGAGACATTTAAACTGAAGTACTTTCAAATGGCCTCTTCAGAGGAACTGGCCACTCGGATGCTTGCAGGATTGTCTTTTGTCTCTTGTATCCCTAGTGCTTAGCGTAGTGCCTGGTGTATAGTAAGCTCATAATAAGTATTTATTGATTGATGGCTAGTCTCATGGAAGACACAAAAAGGTGTCTGTCACACTTGAAAATAAATTCAATGCACTTGACCCCCAAATCAGCAACCATTCCCAGGAGGGAAGAGGGAAGTCTGCTTTCTGTAGCCCCTGCCTGGTATATTACTGGCTCCTATAAAAGTTATACAGGAAGGGGCAGCTAGGTGGTTCAGTGGGTAGACAGACAGATTAGAGGCAATAGGTTCTGGGTTCAAATGTGGCCTCCAATGATTCCTAGCTGTGTGACCCTGGGTAAGTCACTAAAACCCAATTGTCTAGCCTCGATTGCTCTTCTGTCTTGGAATCGATACTCAGCACTGATTCTATGACAGGAGGTAAGGGTTAAAAAGAAAAGTCACATAGGAGGCCAGAAGACATCTGTGAAGGACTTAAATTTGATAATCCCCCCCCCCATTCCACAGGTCTACAATTATTACCACTGGGCGACGTCCTTCTCTCCTTCCAAAGCCCAAGCCATACCTTTCATGAAGCTGCTCTCTGTTAATCCCCTCAACTGAAAATAATCTCTCCCTTCAACTATTCCCAGAGTCCCCTGTCTTCCACTTTATTCCTGTCATGTCCTATTTGGCTTTTTGGTATTGTTCATAATAATGACAATGATGACACCAACAATAGCAATAGCAAACACTTAGATAGCATTTTAAGGTTGCAAAGTACTTCTTATATTGTATGTTATTTCACTGGATCTTCCCTGGAAGATATGGGCTATTATCCCCATTTTACAGGTGAGGAAATTGAGGCAGACAGAATTTAAGTGACTTGGCAATGATTACACAGCTAACGACGATGATGATAAGTATTTATATGACAATGCAAAGTTTGCAAAGTGGTTTACAAATATTATCGCATTGACCCCTCATAGTAACCCTGGGACCCCATTTTACAGATGAGGAAACTGTGGCAACCAGAGGTGAAGTAACTTGCTTAGGCTTACATGGCTAAGAAGTCTGTGAGGCCAGATTTCAACTCAGGTCTATTTTAATGGAAAATTGAGCACTTTATTTATCATACTATTTAGCCACCCCTAATATTCCTTTAATAGAATGCAAGATCCTTGAGGGCAGCGCCAGTGTCTTTTCTTACTTTGGGTTCCCTCTGGGTGCCTAGAAGTGAAGCATAAAATATTAGAGCTGTTAAGGAGCCAAAGGAACTTCTACAGATCATGAAATGTAATTCTCTCATTTTACAGATGAAGAAACTGAGTCTCCGAATGGTTAAGTGACTTGGGAAAGGTTATCCAGAGAAGAGATTTTGGAGCTAGGTTTTAAACTGAAGGCCTCTGGGCCCAAATCCAACATTTTCGGTTTTAGCTAGGATGTTTCTATGAGCAGAAAGCTTGCATTCTTAGAAAAATGCCTAAAATGTTTAAGGTCAGCAAAAGGGGCTCGTTTTAGCAGAGCTCCTATGGATAAAAAAAAAGTGCAAAAAAAAAAGCTCTTTTCTTGTATAGAGAACATTGATTAGAGTTGATGGGAGCTGAGGAATATGAGGTGGGATGCCAACGGCAAGCATATCGGTGAAACTGACCCAGGGGATGCTCTGATTGCCCTTCCTGGTGAGTTCTACAAAGCACGAATAGACATTCCCTGCCTGTCTCCATGTCCACTTCAAATTAGGAGGCTCTTTATTGCCATGCACGACACGTGGGCTTGTACTGGCTGATGAAGAAGATTCTGTTAATTGGCTGCTGAGTCCAAAGAAATGATGACTCAGGGGTTTGAAGAGTTCTCTAATTAGCTGCTGATCTGTAATTTAGTGGATATACAAAAAGGGTAATTTCCCCTTTCACCCACCCTCCTCCCCTTCTCCCTCTCCTCTTTTGAGCTGCATCCAGAGAGCTGGGAGAGGAATGGGGACTGCCTTATCTCCCACTTGGCTGCCATGGGTCTGATAGTAGATGACTGAGTATCCTGAGATGGCATCATCCAGGCAGAAATGGATTTGGGGGGTCCTGTAGGCATGGTGGTAGTAGCAATATCTATTAGAGTGTCAGTGACTGACAGCAGAGGAATTCATTGTATCACACCATGGGTATGTGACTGTGGAAAGACAGTCATACAAGGATGACAACAGCTTTAGGGAGTATGGTCCTTCAAGCAATGGCTGTTGACTCTAGAAAGTCACAGGTTTTCAGAACCCAGCAGAGAGCTACACCCAAGGGAAGCTATGCAAGGAATACTCAAAGAGAAAAAAGGCTATCTAGGATCAGGAGTCGAAAGGTTCCCCTTTGCCACACTTGTGCCCACTTCTCTCCCATCATGGACTTTTTGTGTGTATTTGGAAGAGTTCATTCCATGGTTTTGAGGGGGATTTTTCCTTCAATCAATTGTTCTTATTATACTGCCTTTTCTAAAAGCTAGTTGAGTCAATTGGCTGATTGTTGACAAGAATCACACCAGTGGGGACTCAAGAACTTCAGTGTTAGAAGCACAGTTCCTCAGGGTTACCACTATAATCCTGAGCAGTAGGAGCAGTAGTTAGCCACCATTTGGAGACTCAACCTGTGAGCATGAATATAAGCTTGGAAGTGGCTTGGAGAGGGGGCTAGATTAGTTTCATAGATTCAAAGATGAAAGATGATTTGGGGGAAATTACCACATGTTATATCATTTGAATTTGGCAACAATTCTGTAAGGAAGCAGTGTCAAATATGCTTTCCTTCTCCTCTCTCCCTCTCTCTCCTCTTTCTCCTCTCTCTGTCTCTCCTCTCTGTCTGTCTTTCTCTTCTCTTTCTCTCTCCTTCCCTCTATCTGTCTCTCTCTCCTCTCTCTCCTTTCTCCTCTCCCTTCCTCTCTCTCCTCCCTCCCTCCTCCCTCTATGTCTCTTCTCTCTCCTTTGCCTATCTCTTCTCTCTCCCTCCCTCTCTCTGTCTCTCCTCTTTCTCTCTCCTCTCTCTTCCTCTCTCTCCTCCCTCCCTCCCCCTCTTCCTCTCTCTCTGTCTCTTCTCTCTCCTCTGTCTGTCTGTCTGTCTCTTCTCTCTCCCCCTCCCTCTCTCTGTCTGTCTCTTCTCTCTTCTCTCTCTCTGTGTCTTTCTCTCTCTGTCTCTGTCTGTCTGTCTGTCTGTCTGTCTCTCTCCCTACTCTCAAAAAAGCCCTCTCTATATAAGATGAGTAGGTTAGAATTTAGAAAAGGACAGAAGTCTTTCTCTTATGCCATCACAGACACTTTGCTTCTCTCTTATGATCTTTACCCAGGAACATAGCTTTAAAACTGGAAGAAATGCTAGAATCTGTTCCCCTTTATTTGGCAGATGAGGAAACTGAGGCAATCCGCAATTGAATGACTAGCTCAGTAAATGTAGGAGGCAAGGTTTCATCTCCTCTAAGATCCTATTTACTAAATTATCCCTCCCTCTCCCCCAATTTTTTAACCTTTATCTTCTACTTCCTTCCTTGCCGACTATAAATATGCCTAAATCTCTCCCTACCCTTTCCTCAAAAACCTCTTCATTTCTTCTCTAGCTGTCATCTTCTCTCTCTTCCTTTTGACAGTCAAACTCTTAGAAAAAGCCTTCTGTGCTCCTTTTCTCCACTTACTCCTCATCCTCTTTGAAATCTGGCTTTAGCCCCACCACTCATCACAAAGTGCGCTCTCCAAGGTCACTAATGACTTTATTTGGCTCCTAGTCAAGTCTCTCTCAGCATCACCATCATTGTCATTTTTATTAATATAGAGGTGCAAAAAGAAAGGTTCCCCAAGTGGAGCCCTTGGTGTGAAGTCGGGCCATTTCCTGCTTTTTCAGGTTCCTTTGTTGCTGTCAGAGAAGTCTTTTGTTCTGGCTGAACAAGTGAGCTCCCCCTTAGGGTCCAATGACAAGAGATGAGCTGTGTTTCCCCACCACCATCACACTGAGTTCCCTGAACATCTTGTGTCAGAGAACATCTTGTACTCACAGCTGAAAACACCTCTTGGCCAGACCACACCAGGAGCCATTATCGAACAAGTGATTTAAGGGAGAATTCCGAGAATTTCTCAAGATGAAGCAGATTCATTTCATCCTGTTTCCAGGCTTTTCATTTTGGACTAGGGCTTAATGAGATTCTGCCTTGGGAAGAGCCCAAAGCTCAGGGTCTGCGCAGGCCCACGCTTGCCAGACAACATGGGATTATTGAACTGCTCTGGGAAGTTTGTCCAAGTTGCTTAAAATAAGGAAATTAGTCTAGATGTTCTGCCTCTAAGGACCTTTCCAGTTCTGACATTCTGCGTTCCCTTTCCTCCCAGAGCTGGCAATCTACCTTCCAAGGGGCCTCCTAGCCCCTGGCAGTGTCTGTCATGAGATCTGTCTCAGTTGATAGTCTATGTTCTAAGCTCTCTTTATTCTAAGGCCCCTTCCAGCTCTGACATTTTTTGTTCTAAGGTCTCTTCCAGTTCTGATGCTCTATTCTAGAACCCCTCCTACCTCTGACATTCTCTGTTCTAAGGCTTATCCTGGCTCTGATATAAAGCCCCTCCCAACTCTGACACTCTGTTCTAGGACACCTCCCTGGACAGTCTATGTTTTAAGGTCTTTCTTAGACAGTTTTTAAAGATTTCCAGCTCTGACTTTGTGTTACTCTAGAAACATTTACACAGAGCTGCTTCTGCTTCTTTCTTCTTCTTTCTTCTTCTTCTTCTTCTTCTTCTTCTTCTTCTTCTTCTTCTTCTTCTTCTTCTTCTTCTTCTTCTTCTTCTTCTTCTTCTTCTTCTTCTTCTTCTTCTTCTTCTTCTTCTTCTTCTTCTTCTTCTTCTTCTTCTTCTTCTTCTTCTTCTTCTTCTTCTTCTTCTTCTTCTTCTTCTTCTTCTTCTTCTTCTTCTTCTTCTTCTTCTTCTTCTTCTTCTTCTTCTTCTCCTCCTCCTCCTTCTTCTTTCTTCTTCTTCTTTCTTCTTCTTCTTTCTTCTTCTTCTTCTTCTTCTTCTTCTTCTTCTTCTTCTTCTTCTCCTCCTCCTTCTTCTTTCTTCTTCTTCTTCTTCTTCTTCTTCTTCTTCTTCTTCTTCTTCTTCTTCTTCTTCTTCTTCTTCTTCTTCTTCTTCTTCTTCTTCTTCTTCTTCTTCTTCTTCTTCTTCTTCTTCTTCTTCTTCTTCTTCTTCCTCTTCTTCCTCCTCCTCCTCCTTCCTCCTCCTCCTCCTCCATCCTCCTCCTTCCTCCTCCTCCTCCTCCTCCTCCTCCTCCTCCTCCTCCTCCTCCTCCTCCTCCTCTTCTTCTTCTTCTTCTTCTTCTTCTTCTTCTTCTTCTTCTTCTTCTTCTTCTTCTTCTTCTTCTTCTTCTTCTTCTTCTTCTTCTTCTTCTTCTTCTTCTTCTTCTTCTTCTTCTTCTTCTTCTTCTTCTTCTTCTTCTTCTTCTTCTTCTTCTTCTTCTTCTTCTTCTTCTTCTTCTTCTTCTTCTTCTTCTTCTTCTTCTTCTTCTTCTTCTTCTTCTTCTTCTTCTTCTTCTTCTCATTTGGTTCTCATACCATCCCTGGAAGGTGGGTGCTATTATTACTCTAATTTTACAGATGAGGAAATTGAGGCAAACAGATGTTAAGAGACTTGTACAAGGTCACACACCAAGAAAGTATCTGAGATTGGATTTGAACTTAGGTCTTCTTGACTCCAGGCCTAGGGTTCTATCCATTTCATCACCTATTTTATGTGTTAGCTCTTCTCTCCCAATAAATTGAGAGGGAAGATGTAAAATTGGTAGAATTTTTGGAAGATCAGCCCTTGAATGATGAAGTGGACCCCAAGAATCAGAAAGACACAGACAGGTGTAATCTATTCTGTTGACTGAGTATTTTGCAAATTCCTAGATTTCAATTTAATTATAAAAAGACTTACTGAGCATGTGCTCAATCTCATTGGTGTTGCAGGCATTGTTGGGTCATGGAATGAGGAATACATTTGGAGTTATAGGGCCTGGGATGGTGAAGCATCAGAACATGTTGAAGGACCTGGGGATGTTTAGTTTGGAGAAGAGAAGTCTTTGAGAGACATGACAGCTGTCTTTTATTTTATTTTTTTAAACTCTTACTTTCTGTCTTAGTAGCAACTCTAAGAGAGAAGGGTAACGGCTTGGCAAACTGGGTTAAGTGACTTGCCCAGGGTCACACAGTCAGGAAGTATCTGGGGCCAAACTTGAGCTCAGGACCTCCCATTTCTAGGTTTGGCTCTCAATCCACTAAGCCATCTACCTTCCCTCCTTCCCCTTTGTGAAAAAACTAGAAAAAACCCCAAATTCTTTACAAATACATATAGTCAGCTGTACAAGAATATTCATAGCTGTGCTCTTTGTGGTGGCAAAAAATTGGAAAATGAGGGGATGCCCTCCAATTGGGGAATGACTGACCAAATTTTGGTATCTGTTGGTGATGGAATACTATTGTGCTCAAAGGAATAATGAACTGGAGGGATTACATGTGAATTGGAACGACCTCCAGGAACTGATGCAGAGTGAAAGGAGCAGAACCAGGAGAACATTGTACACAGAGACTGATACACTGTGGTACAATTGAACGTATTGGACATTAGTGTCAATGCAGTGATCCTGAACAACTTGGAGGGATTTATGAGAAAGAACACTATCCACATTCAGAGGAAAAACTGTGGGAGTAGAAACACAGAAGGAAAAACAACTGCTTGATTACATGGGTCAAGGGGGATATAAATGATCATCCTAGTGCAAGCATCAACAACATGGAAATAGGTTCAGATCAAGGACACAAGGGGACTTTTGGTCATCTACAAATTTTATATGTATATATATATATATTTATTTCTATGCTTTTGTCTAAAATAAAACATGGAAACATAAACAAATATTTAAATAAATCACAAAGTCATTTCTTTAGGGAACTATGCCAGAGAATTATTTCCTAGTTAACACTGGACCATTCATGACTACTCCTGAGTTCTAGTCATTCAAACTGTTTTGAATCTAACTTTACTATCATTTCACCTACTTCTCTCTTACATTAATAACATGGCAGACTTTATAAAAGGATTGTCTATAATCCAGGTAACTATATCTACAGCATTCTCTTGATCTGCCAGGTAAATAATCCTGTTTTTTTAAAAAAAGTAAGGTTAGTGTGGTATGACCTATTCTTGGAGGAGCCATGCTATTTCTTTGTGATCATCACTTCCTTCTCTAAACATGTACTAAATATTTCGTTAACAATACCTTAGAGAATTTTATTAGAAATTGAAATCAACCTTATTGACCATTACTTGAATACTATATCCTATTTCCTTTTGTTAAAACAACAATCATTTATTTTGCAAACCCTTAAAATCTTATTGGGATTTGAAATCAACCTCATTGACCACAATTTGAATACTGCATCCTCTTTCCTTTTGTGAAAATGTCAATCATTTAAATAGCCTTTAAAGGTTTGCAAAAACACTCTACAAATATTATTCCATTTCCTCTTTGTAAAATTCAGGGAGATAGATGCTATTAGTACTTTCAATTAGAGATGAGGAAACTGAGATAAATAGAGGCAAGAGTTACTCTCTTACTTTCCTGGAGTTACACAAACAGTAAAAGTCTGAGGCCTATTTTAAATTCAGACCTTAATGACTCCAAGTCCAATGATCTAATGACTGGGTCACCCAACAGAGGAGATTTGCCTTCTTCTAGCTCTGTAGCACCTCTTCCATTCTCCATATTTGTCTCTTGCTCTCTCAGTCTCTCTCTTTCTTTTTTCCTGCCTTTGACTTTTGTATTGGCATTTATACTAAGTATCAGCTCCAAGGCAGAAGAGTGGTAAGGGTTCAACAGCTGGGGTACAGTGACTTGCCCAGGGTCACATAGCTAGGTAGTATCTGGTCCAGATTTGAACCCAGGACCTTTTGTCTCCAGGCCTGGCTTTCTATCCACTGAGCCAACTAAGCTGTCTCAACATGACTTTTCAGAAATCCCTGATGGTGGTTTAGTAATCACACCAGTTCTTTTTGTACATGGAGGTATAGTTCTTCTGGCTCTGGTGAATGAACAAATGAAGAACAGTCAGGCAATCTTTTTTGCCACATACTAATAATGACCACCACATGTCTTTCTATTGTCTTTTAGGCTACATGTAAATTTGATTCTTGTGAGCTCATGGAGTTCCATAGTTTGCAAAATGAGAAA
>NC_077229.1:31087807-31120055 GCF_027887165.1 Monodelphis domestica
TTAATCCTCTCATTTTACAGATGAAGAAACTGAGGCTAGTAATGAGTATCGCGAGAAGAGCAACCAAGACAATGAAGGTCAATCAATCAATTAATATTTATTAAGCACCTACTATGTGTTAGGTAAGGCTGGTGAAGTGGATGCAGCACCAGGAAGGTGAGTCTTCCCTAGTTCAAATTTGGCCTCAGATATTTACTATCTGTTGTTGTTCAGTTATATCTATCTATGACCTTATTTGGGATTTTTTTTTTTTTTGGTAGAGATACTAGAGTGGTTTTGCCATTTCCTGTCAATGAGCTCCAGCTCATTTGACAGATGAGGAAACCGAGGCCAGCAGGGTTAAGTGACTTGCTTAGGATCACACAGCTAGTAAGTGTCTGAGACCAGGTTTGAACTCAGGAAGATGAGACTTCTTGACTTCAGGTTCAGCACTCTATTCACTGTGCCACCTGGAGGAGGAATTTGGTTGTTTACTTCTCACTGTCACCTCATCACTCCATTGCTTCCCCAGGACAAGACCAGGAGTGAAAGTTGTGGAATCCGGGAAAGTGTAAAGAGACCAATATAGGATTAATGTCAGGCAAAACTTCCTAGATTACACTTGCCCCAAAGTGTATTGTGCTGCCTTTGTTGTCTATGGTGTTAGGAAAGTCTGAGTTCAAATCTAGCTTCAGAGACTTATCATCTAGGGGGCCCTGGGAAAGCCACTTAATTTCTGTCTGCCTCACTTTCCTATCTATCAAATGGGGATAATAATATGACCTACCTCCTCAGGTCATTGTGAGGATTAAATGAGATCTGTAAAGCACTTTGCAAACCTCAAAGATCTAAGGGTAGCTAGGTGGCTCAGTGGAAAGAGCACCAAAAACCAGGGAGGAAAAACCAGGGAGGTCTTGGGTTTAATCTGGCCTCAGATCCTTCCTAGCTGTTGTAAAAATGGAGATTTGAACCCCAGACTTCAATCCCCAGAAGTCCTTGGTACTTCCCAGAATTCCCTATAATCTCACCTGAGTTCGAGAAGACAATTTAGTATTTAAAGGGTTCTCTGCCTCCCAAGAGCTCTCTTCTTCTGCTCCTAAGCACACGCGTCTCTCTACCTGGCAGGCAAGATGTAGTGAGTAGGTTGTGAATGGGCTAATGTGCCCTATTCACGTGCTTTCCTTATTTTGTATTTCTTTATCCTTGATTTCTAGTAATATTTAATAAACCTCATAAAATATAATACTTTTAGTAGAGAAACTAATTTAAATGTTACAGTTAATTTAAGTTTTACACTGTGTGACCCTGGGCAAGTCACTTAACGTCAATTGCCTAGTCCTTACCGATCTTCTGACTTGGAACTAGTGATGTTCAGCTTGGTATAGGGAGGGCATGAAATGGTCTTCAAGTGTCTAATGGGCTGGCACTTAGAAGAGGGATTAATTAGCCTTGTTCTGCTTTGCCCACTGGAGTGGGGATGTTGCAGAGAGGCAGCTTTGGGCTCTATGGAAGGGAAAACAAATCCTACTCATCTGAGATGTCCCAAAGTGGAATGAGCTAATGGGAAGGAAGAGGATGTTCCTTCACCGAAGGTCTTCCAACAGAGGCAGGATGAAGAAACACAACTGCAGGATTTCTCAGTTGAAAGGAGACCCTCTCAGGAGACCCAGATCTCGAAAAGAATCTCATCAACAGCACCCTCATCCGACCACTTGTCAGGCAAATCTGGTCAGGTACAGCTTGGACTGGGCACTGCGCAAGGCCTCTGCCAACGGTAAGACAGCAGGCATTGGAGACACTGGCTTGCCATAGCCTTGATGCCAATAAGTATCTGTGGATTGAGTGCTCCAGTGCAAGATAGGACTATGCTGTTCCCTCTAAGGTGATCTTGTCTTGTAAGCACTGTGTAATGACTTTCTCATGGAAACCTTATCTTCCCCTTAGGATGTAAGCACCTTGAAGGCAGGGCTCGGGGCGTCTTTTTCTTTGTATTTTCAGCATTATGCATAGTACGGTCTTAATAAATTTTGTCATTGGTGGAAAGTAAGCTTCTTGAAGGCAGTATCTTTTTACCTAGAATAGCATCTGCTAATAGTAGGCATATTATAAATGTTGCCCATTTAGTCTTCATTTTCTCCTTCCTTCCTTCCTTCCTTCCTTCCTTCCTTCCTTCCTTCCTTCCTTCCTTCCTTCCTTCCTTCCTTCCTTCCTTCCTTCCCTCCCTCTCCCTCCCTTCCTTCCTTCCTTCCTTCCTTCCTTCCTTCCTTCCTTCCTTCCTTCCTTCCTTCCTTCCTTCCTTCCTTCCTTCCTTCCTTCCTTCCTTCCTTCCTTCCTTCCTTCCTTCCTCCCTCTTTCCTTCCTTTTTCTCTTTCTTTCTTTTTCTCTTCATTCCTCCTTCCTCCCTTTCTTTCTCTTTCTTTTGTTCTTTCTTTTTTCTTCCTTCCTCTTTTCTCCCTTTCTTTCTCTTTCTCTCCTCTCCCTTCCTTCCTTTCTTCCTCTCTCTTCTCTTTATTTTTTCTCTTTTTTCTTTCTTTCTCTTTCCTTTCTCTCCTCTCCTCTTTCCTCTCTCCCTCCCTTCCTTCTTCTCCTTCTTGCCTTTCTCTTCTTCTCTCCTCTCTTTCTATCTCTTTCTTCCTTCTTTATACTCTCTCTCTCTCTCTCTCTCTCTCTCTCTCCTCCCATACTTTCTGTCCTAGGAACAACTCTAAGACAGAAGTCAAGGGCTAGGCAAACAGGGTTAGGAAACTTGTCCAGGGTCACACAGCTAGGCAGTGTCTAAGGTCAAATTTGAATCCAAGACTTCTCAACCTGGGCCTGGTTTTAAATCCATTGACCCACCTATATGTCCTTCCCCTTCATTTTCAAAGAAGACCAATGACATCCTGAGGGGATAAATAGGCGTGTTAACCCTGTCTAACCCCAATTTCATGCCAATTTGGATTTAATGTGATAAACATTATTTTAAAACATAAACATATATTTTTAAAAATGGAACCTATAATTTCAGTGGTACAGGAAATTCCCAGTGAGGAAAATTAACTTTACCAATGTCAGTCAACAATTACTCTGCTGCTTACAGTCTTATAGAGTTGCCTAGAGATGAGAAGTTCAATGACTTACTCAAGGTCACACAGCCACCATGTGTTAGAAACAGGACCTAAATCCAGGTCTTCTTGCGTCTGAAGCTCCAAGTCTCCTCTTCTAGATGCCTCTTAGACCTTCTTAAAAAGGCATTATTTTTTATTTACAGTCATCCCTTGCTGTATGGCGGTTCACTTATTGCGGCTTCATTGTATCACGAATTTTTTTTAAAGATATAAGCTTCACTGGTGAAGAATTTTATATCTTGTTAAAATTGTGTAAGTTTAAGAGTGTAGAAAGTGTTTAAGAGCATATGAAGTGTTTATAAGAGTGTGGAAATGGTTTATAGGCAAGTGAAGAGGGTTTATAAAGTTTTAAAATATATATAAATAATAAAATAAGTATAATGCCATTACTTTGCGAATTTTCCCCTATTGTGAGGGTCTCTGGAACGTAACTCCTGTGATAGGTGAGGGATCACTTTATTTACTTTTTTGTTAAGCTTTTCCTTTCATCTTAGTAACAATTCTAAGAGAGGAGAGTGGCAAGGGCTAGGCAATAGGAGCTAAGTGACTTGCCTAGGGTCACATAGCTAGAAGTACCTGAAATCAGATTTGAACTCAGCCCCTCCTAATTCCGGGCCTGGTGCTCTATCCACTATGCTACCTAGCTGCCCCCATATTACACTTTCTTTCTTTAAAAAAATAAAAAAAAAATAAACTCATACCTTCTGTCTTGGAGTTAATACTGTGTATTGGCTCCAAGGCAGAAGAGTGGTAAGGGCTAGGCAATGGGGGTCAAGTGACTTGCCCAGGGTCATACAGCTAGGAAGTGTCTGAGGCCAGATTTGAACCTAGGACCTCTTGTCTCTAGGCCTGACTCTCAATCCACTGAGCTACCCAGCTGCCCCCCATATTACATTTTCTTAAAAAGGCATTGTTTATTAATTTACAATAGTTCCCTGCATAGGGATATATAGTTCACAGTCATTTAAAAACAAACCTTTTCAGGGGGCAGTAGAGTAATGAGATCAGAAGTCAGATTGCAAAGGGTTGAGGAATAAATGAGGAGGGGAGGTTGAGGCAGAGAATATAGACAACCTTTTCAAGGAGTTTAGTTGAGAAAGAGAGGAAAGATATTGGATGATCCAATGAACTCCCCTGGCCTCAGTTTCCTTACTTATTAGGTGAGGGGCTTAAATAAGAGGGCCCTTGAGGTCCCGTCCAGTTCTAGATCTCTGATCCTATGAAAGATACTCTAAAAAGCAACGGTTCTAGAATTTCTTTTTCTACCACCAAAATATCAGAGTCATCTGAAAAGCAGTTTTGTATCCCAATTTCTTATTTAATCTTGCATCCTCAACTACCTTTTAGATATCATGAACTGGATGTCCAGGAGACATCTTAAATTCAACATGACTTGGAAATGGAATTAACTCTCCCCTGCCCAATTCTCCCCCCTTCCTACCTTTCTTCCCCATAACTTAAAAAAAACCCTTTACTTTCTATCTTAGAACCAAGACTATGTATTGATTCTAAGGCAGAAGAGCAGTGAGGGCTAAGCAATGAGAGTTAAGTGACTTGTCCAGGGTTGCAGAATTAAGAAGTGTCCAAATCCAGATTTGAACCCAGGACCTCCTGTCTCTAAGTCTAGTTCTCAATCCATTGAACTATCTCGCTGTCCCTCTTCATCCCAATATTCTTTTTTTGGGGGGATTTTATTTAATTAATTAATTTAGAATATTTTTCCATGGTTACAAGATTCATGTTCTTCCCCTCCCCTCCCTCCATCCCCCCCCACCATAGCTGACCCACAATTCCACTGGGTTTTACATGTGTCATTGATCAAGACCTATTTCCATATTATTGATATTTGCACTAGTCACCCCAATATTTTTGAGGGTGCCACCATCTTCCCAGTCTCTCGGGCTCACAACTTAGGAGTCATCCTGGACTTCTAACTCTCAGCCCCCTAAAACAATCTGTTGCCAAGACCTGCAGACTTCCTCTCTGCAACATCCCTCCTCTCCTCTGACACTGCCCCTGCCCTGGTGCAGGCTCTCATCACCTCCCATCTGGTCTATTGTAATAGCTGTTGGTGGGTTGGCTTGCCTCAAGTCTCTCCTCATTCTAATCCATCCTCCATTCAGCCCGGGTCTGATCATGTCCCTCCTACTTAATAAGCACCTGTGGTTTCCCATTGCCTCCAAGATCAAATAGAAAATGTTCTATTTGGCATTCAAAGCCCTTTTATATGCTAGTCCTGTCCTACCTTTCCAGTACTTATTTTTATTTATTTTTTGGATCTTTATCTTCCATCTTAGAATCAATACTTAGTACTCCTTCCAAGGGACAATAGTGATAAGGGCTGGGCAACTGGGAGGAAGTGACTTGCCCACAGTCATAAAGCCAGGAAGTGTGTGAAGTCAAATTTGAATCCAGGATCTCCTGTTTCCAGGCTTGATTCTCTATCCACTGAACTACCTACCTGCTCCTCTTCCAGTCTTCTTACATTTTACTTTCTGACATGTATTCTTCCATCTAGTGGCAGGTGGAATGGCTGTTTCCTGAAGGAGACACTCACAGCCTCTCAGCTCTGGTCCTCCTCTCTGGCTATCACTCTCTCTCCTCCACTCAATCTATGGATCTCCCTGGCTTCCTTTAAGTCTCAATTAAAATTTCATCTTTTATAGGAAGCCTTTCTCATCCCCTCTTAATTCCAATGCATTTGCTCTGTTAATCATTTCTTATTTATTCTGTATAGAGATTGTTTTGTATATGCGTGTTTGTATTTTGACTCCATCATCAGATTGTAAGCTCCTTAAGGTCAGGGACTATCTTTTGCCTCTTTTTTTTTTTTTGTATCTTTGGTGCTTAGCAATGTTCCTGGCACATAACAGATGCTTAATAAATGTCGGTTGATCAATTAGGATAAGTATTCAAGGTAAAGACTCATGGTAAAGCTGAATCAAGGCAAAGTCCAGTTTCCTATAAACATACTCTCTAAGAGATTCTCAAGGACGTTCCCTTCGCCCTAGCCAAAGGTTTGGAAATGCAATGCAAACTCTAGTCTTTCTGGAATTCCAAATATTTCTGTTTTCAAAGCAGGGCAGGGCCAAAGTCACTGGAAAAATCACCTTGAGCTGATTTTCCTCTCATGAAAGGAGTATGAGGACAGGTGGGAATTTGTGATGAAGTTCTCGTAAACCAGTTTAAATTGAGAGCAGATGGGGGCAGCTGGGCAGCTCAGCAGCTCAGTGGATTGAGAGCCAGGCCTAGAGATGGGAGGTCCTAGGTTCAAATCTGGCCTCAGACACTTCCTAGCTATGCGACCCTGGACAAGGCACTTAATTCCCATTGCCTAGCCCTTACCAATCTGCCTTGGAACTGATATTCGGTATTGATCCTAAGATGGAAGGTAAGGGTTTTTTAAAAAGCTATATGGTGGTGGTGGGGGCAGCTCAGTGGATTGAGAGTCAGGCCCGAACAACTATTCAAAACCTCATGTGTTGAGAGCAGCTAGATGGCTTAGTGGAACCAAGCCTAGAGATAGGAGGTTCTGGGTTCGAATCTACATTCAGACACTTCTTAGCTATGTTACCCTGGACAAGTCACTTAACCCCCATTGTCTAGCCCTTACGGATCTACCTTGGAACTGATATTTGGTATTGATCCTAAGATGGAAGGGTTATGGTTTTTTAAAAAGCTTTATGGTGGGGGGGGAGGAGCAAAAAGAAAAAAAGTTATACAAAGTCAGCTGACATTATCATCATCATCATCATCATCATCATTGCCGTTGACATCACATGGATTACCTGGCCCCTCTGTCCTTCTTTGAAGAGTCAGAAAGGAGCAAAACTCTAAAGTGTGCTTGGATCCAGGCTCTAATGAGTTGGGAAAGAATATTATTTGGACCAAGAGTGAAAGAAAATGAAATGATAAATAGTCAGGTTCAGAATATTCTGACTTTGAAAATTGTTCTCCCTTTTCCCCCCAAACAGATCAGTCCAAACTACTTAAGTGAAGACTTAAAGAAGGACAGGACATGTTCCCAAAGGATGGAACTAGAATTGTGAGCTAAATGCTTGACCTGAACTTTTATCAAAGCTCCTTCTGTCCCAGGGGGATTAACAGGATAATTTCCTGTCTTTATAGCATCATCCCACAGAAGAAGAAGGTGCTCTAGCCATCCATGCTCCTTAATGCGATTGAAGGGGACTTTGATGTAAATGACTGGTGACAGGAGCTCTTTCTGGCACCCTCCCCTTCCTCTTCCAGGAGGGCTGCAGGAGAATCTTTTAATACTCCGATCTCAGAGCTTCTTTCTCTAGACCTTCTGTAATCATGCCATCCGAGGCTGTTTTAAAACGAGGTCATTTTCTTGGGCTGTTCAGTTTGAGGGATGTGGCCCAATGGACTCCTTCCTTGCTCTGAATCTGGAGGGGCATTTCCCAGCCTTCAGAGCAATTCAGATCCATCCAAATATTTATTAGGTGCTTAAAATGTGCAATGATAATCACTGGACATTGAAAAGACAAAAATATTACAGTCCAAGGGAGAATAATAACAATTGGGTGCGATTAAGAAATGTCTTATGGGAACAGCCAGATGGCTCAGTGGCTAGACAGTCAGGCTTGGAGATGGGAAACCTGGGGTTCAAATGGGACCTCAGGCACTTTCTACTATGTGAATCCACTGAGCCACCTATGTACCTCCCCCTATTCAAATGTGGCCTCAGACACTTCCTAGCTGGGTTACCCTAGGCAAATCACTTAAATGCAGTTGCTTAGCCTTACCCTTCTTCTGCAGTAGAATCATTAAGACGGAAAGTAAGGGTTTTTAGAAAAAGAAAAGAAAGGTCTCATGTAGAGGAGGGGCACCAGGATTTGGTGAGTTGGGAAAGAACATTATTTGGACCAAGAGTGAAAGAAAATGAAATGATAAATAGCCAGGTTCAGAATATTCTGATTTTGAAAATTGCTCCTCCTTTTTTCCCCCCAAACAGATCAGTCCAAACTACTTAAGTGAAGACTTAAAGATGTGCTTTAAAGGAATCAAGAGATTCTAGGAGGTGAGGAGGGAGAACATTCCAGATATGGCAGATGGTAGAGAAAAGCAGGAGGAGTGAGATGTAGAGAGCAACAGCTGCAATGGAGAGAGTGCATGAAAGTAAATTAGGCATAAGGGTCCCTTCTGGTCTTCTCTGGATGTTTCCCCAAGCCAAGGAAGAAAGGGGGAATTTGGACTTGCCTTTAGTGTATGAGTGAGAAGAATTCCTGAATTTAGGACCAAGATGGATTGTAAACTCAATTTCCCGGAGCAGCCCAGGCCAGAGAAGAGGATAATTGGGAAATGATTAACAAAATAAAAACAAATGCAGAATAACAGAATATTGATCCAGGGTTTTTGAAGTCAATATGTGGCCTGGAGATTGGCTTCCTTGTTCAATAGAGTCAGTTGTTAAATTTTCAACACGATCATGTGTATTTCATTGAAACAGATGAATAAATGACCATCCTTACAAGTACTATTTATACCCAACTTTTTACCCAGAGGCAGTTAGGAGCTGGAGTGGATAGAATGCCAGGCCTGGAGTCAGCAAGATTCATCTTCCAGAGTTCAAATATGGCCTCAGACATTTCCTGGCTGTGTGACCCTGGGCAAGTCACTTAACCCCCATTGCCCAGCCCTTGCTGCTCTTCTGCCTTGGAACCAAAACACAGCATTGATTTTAGATTTACAGTAAGGGCTTAAAAAAGCAAAATATCATCCAGACCTTCCTTTTATTAAGTGCCTACCATGTGCCCAGTACTGTGCTGAGTGGGTCCTGGGGATACAAAGACAGAAAGGAACGTTTCTCCCTTCCAAGAAGAAGAGACAACATACATGTAAATATGTATCATAAATGTACACATGTATGCATATCTTGTTATATGTGTATATGATATATACATAGATAGAGATACAGAGCATTTGTTCAAGCTCAGACCAGTGACTTCACTGATTCAGGGAACTCCCCGTTGCAGATTTGGCACCTTCTTTGCAATCTATAGTCTTCAAGAACTGCCCAGGGCACTTTGGGGTTAAGTGACTTGTCCAGGGTCACACAGCTAGTATGTGTGCGAGTTAGGACCTGGACCCAGGCAAGCACTCCTTGTCTCCTATGCCACACTGCTTCCCACAAAACAGATACACTGTCAATTTCCCCCTTCCCCAGGGAAAGCTCTTCTTCGTGATTTCAGTAGAATGTAGTGAAGATTCTTGAGGTCAGAGACTGCTTTCATTTTTGTTTTGTATCTCTGGTGCCTAGCACGGTGCTTGAATCACAGCCGGTACCTTCAAAGCAATGCTTCTCTCAACTGATGGCTTGTTGAATTTCTATATTGGAAAACTGGAATTTCCATTAAACCTGGATTATGCAGAAGCTTGGCCCTACTTGCACACAGGATTAGAGATTCAGAACTGGGAAGGAATTTTGGACCTTCTCATTTTACAGGGGAGAAAGCTCAGGGCTGGCCAGGCTGATTTGGCCAAGGTTATAGAAGAAGCAAATTGTAGAACCCGAACCTCAAACTCAGGTCCTCTGATTCCAAATTGAGCCCTTTCTAGACTGTACCACACTATAAGAGTTGGAAGAGGGTTCCTCTCCCTCCCTTCCCCTTCCTCCTGTCCCTGGCAGGGGGAGGGGGGCCCTGAAGTATTTCGTAAGAACCTAACATGGAAAAGAAGAGCTTAGTTTCCCGAGAAAGCCGCTCAGGAGTCCCATAATCCCCTGGTGGTGCGGTCTACCAGCAGTATCAGGCAATTGGGCAGAAAAGCCCATCTAACATTTTGCTTCCCTCAGATTAGGTATCATCTGATGGTTGCCATGGAGATGGGAGCAATGCTAACAAAGCTTAGCCCCCAGGGGCTTTACAACAGGGAGCCTGGTTCTGGTGTGTTAAAGTCACAAGGGAAGCAACATGGCTACTAGGCGGGGATGAAACAGAGGGAGCAAAGGGAGGCTGGGCGGAAATTTCCCATCAACAAGCAGAGAGAGAAACCCCAGCTCTCCCCTGTGGTATGCAGTACTCTAGCCCTGCTGTCCACCTTAGGCATATAGCTTGCCAATCCAGGTCAGAGGAACAGAGGATCTGAGATCCAAAGCTGGAAGGGACCTTGAGGGGGGTGGGGGGGTCTGTCTAGACTTGTGTTGGCAAACCTACAGCACACATGCCAGAGGGCGCTGCTCTCCTCCCCCTCTCCACCACACCTGAGGACATTTCTCACAACACTCGCCCCTCTAGAAGGTTAGCCATCACTGCCATAGACAAATGAAAGGACTTTCACCCAGTCCAATCCCTTCATTTTCCAAATGACAAAATAGATCTAAAGAAGATTTAAACAACTTGCCCAAGGGGGGCAAACTTTTTTTTTTTTTTTGAGATAAGGACATTTATTTGTATGGGAGTGTAGAAGATGAAGGATTCACATATTCTTCAACCACTCAAGGGTAGGACCCTGGGTATCCTGAGGATGGCTGAGAATGTCAGACATTTTACTATCATCTCTTAACAGGAAGCTTGGTCAATCAAGCCTGTATACTTGGTATAGGGGCTTTGGGGCTAGGTAGCACAGTAGATGAACACTAGACCTGAAGTTGGGAGGACTTGGGTTCAAATCTGACCTCAGACACTTCCTAGCTATATGATCCTGGGCAAGTCACTTGATCCCATTTGCCTAGCTCCTTGCCTTTTAGTCTTAGATTTGTTACTAAGATAGAAAGTCTGGGTCCAGATACAGCATCTTTTCCAGTAATTAATTGTGTTCCTAGACAAATGAAATCACTTCCTCAGGATTCAGTTTCCTCCTCCAGAAGATAAAGTCCCTTCTACCTTTTTTTAAACCCTTACCTGATTCAGTCTTAGAATCAATACTATGTATTGGTTCTAAGGAAGAAAAATAGTAAGGGGTGAATTGATATAAATGACTTGCTTAGGATCACACAGCTGTGAAGTGTTTGAGGCTGGATTTGAATCCAAGTCCTCCTGGCTCTAGATCTGGAGCTCTATCTACTGTGTTACCTAGCTGTACCTGACCCATCTTCTTCTTTTTAAAAATTTATTTATAATTGAACTTTATTTTATGAAGAAGCAACTGCTATTCTTCATTACTCACATGTAAAGTGCTGACCCATCTACTTCTGAAAGTTTACCCTCTCCTAGAAAGCCTTACCTCACCACTCTCGCTCTCTCCTAATTCCAACAGTACCATAGTCATTAGCTCACAATTTAAAACTTCATTATATACTGTCTAGTTATTGTTCTCCAGGTATTTCATTGATGCAGGTCTTATCTCAGCAGATTTCTCTAAGCTCCTCCACTCCTCAAGGGAGATTTGTATTCTTCCCCAACTCCTGGGAGAGGACCAAGCAGAATGTAGTCGCTAAATAAATATTTGCCTGTTTGAACAGGAAATCTTTATTTTAAAAGCAAGTCTATAGTTCAATTCAACAGCCATTAATTAAGCACCTACTAAGTGCCAGGCTCCTTGCTTTGTTGGCACTTAAGATTCAAAGGAAAAAACCCAAACTGACCTGTCCTCAAGGAGCAATGATTATTATGAAGGAAACAATGTGTGGAAGTAAGTAGACATAAAGTAATTTCAGAAGGGAAATATACAAGATATAGACAAATCAGTAACCATACAAGATATATAAAGCAATTTCAAAAGGGAAATATACAAGGGATAAACAAATCAGCAACCACACAAGATATATAAAGCAATTTCAAAAGGGAAATATACAAGGTATAGACAAACCAGTAACCACACAAGATATATAAAGCAATTTCAAAAGGGAAATATACAAGGTATAGACAAATTGGTAACCATAAAAGAAATACAAAGTATTATAAAGCAATTTCAAAAAGGGAAAGATACAAGAGGCACACAGATTAGTAATTACAAAAGATGTACAAAGAATTATAAAGTAATTTCACAAGAAAAAAACAGTAACAGCTGGGGAGGGAGGGAGGAAGATCAGGGAGGTCTTGTGTAGGATGTGAAACGTGAGCTGTTCTTTGAAGGAAGCTGAGGGTTTTATGAGGTGGAGGAAAGGAGGGAGTGTGTTCCAGGCATAGGGGATTGCCTGTACAAAAGCATGAGATGGAATGTTATGTAGGGGGAACAGAAAAATCTTTATTTTAAAACCAACTCTATTAAGTTAGAATGTCAGATCCGGATATATTTATCTCCTTAGTCATAATCTTAAGTTAACTGGAGTGCTGAGAAAAAAATGTAACTCTATTACAAAGGATTGACAACCTCCTCTCTTCCCTCCCTATCAGTTCAGTGATTTCTAGGTTCATAAATTTTGACCTGGGAAGGACCTCAAAGGACTCTCATTTAACTCCCTCATTTTATAGGAATTGAGGAATGGAGAGAATTACTTGCCTAAGATCACACAGGTAGGAAGAATGAGATCCTTGCAAACAAAACTTTTGCTGGTTTATTACTATCATATCAAATCCATATTTCCATTTGCTCATTTAAAACCATCCACATAGAAGTGTAAATGTAGTCTAAGACCCTTAGGATCAAGCTCCAGGTCAGACTCATCTTCTGGAGATCAACTCTGATCTCAGTCTTTAAAAAAATAGTCTATGGGCAAGCCACTTAAACCCATTTGCCTCAATTTCCTCAACTGTAAAAAAAAATGTGGATAAAAATAGCAACTCCAGTATTATTGTGAGAAATAAATAAGATGGTATTTATAAAGCCCTTTGAAAACCTTAAAATGGTATCTAAATGCTAGCTGCGAGCTATGGTGATTATTATAGAAAGTACTTTCCACCCACTATATAAATGTAAGCTAGTATTATTATTATTTTATTTACATATTTTAATTTTTATTATTTTATTTTTACATATTTATATATTTAATTTTATTTACATGTGTACACAAAACACATGTAAATATGTAGGTATGTATGTATATATCTACACAAACCTAAAGTCTTTTTTATTTTATTTTTTAAACCCTCACCTTCTGTCTTGGAATCAATCCTGTGTATTGGTTCCAAGGCAGAAGAGTGGTAAGGGCTAGGCAATGGGGGTGAAGTGACTTGCTCAGGGTCACACAGCTGGGAAGTGTCTGAGGCCAAATTTGAACCCAGGACCTCCCATCTCTAGGTCTGGCTCTCAATCCACTGAGCTACCCAGCTGCCTCCTCTCTCTCTTTTTTTTTTTAAACCCTACCTTCTATCTTAGAATCAATTCTCTGTATTGGTTCTAAGGCAGAAGAGTACAACCCAAAGTCTTAAGAGCTGCTTGGTATACTGAGAGATTAAGGGACTGGCCCAGTCACACAACTAGAATGTAATACAGGCAGGATTTGAACCCGAGACAGTCCTCTTTTGGCTGGTCTGTTTCTTTTTGTATGTCACAAGATAGGAATTTGCTTTCTAAAAGTTTTTTGACTGACCAAACAGGCCTCCCTTTGTTCTCTGGAGAAGCCATCTTATCACCCTCTCTGCAAACATCTCTCTATTGTTTAACATTTCCTTCTTGTGAATGTGATTCAGAGCAAAGCTGCAGTAAAGACATATGCCAACACCCTGATGCACACACAGAGCCCGCTGGGTGTTGCTCTAGCTTGTGTGATGAAGGGAGAGCCTAGCAGAGGAGGGCGGAGGCAGCCGTGCCAGTTGACAAAACAAAGCAATGCCTTGAAGGGTGCGGGGGGACCTCTACAGGGACGGAACAGGTGGACGGATGACCGACGCCCGCTTTCCATTCCTGGATTTTTTGCTGGTTCTCAGGGAGCTTATTCTAGATAAATAAAATCGACAGTGACGAGCTGTTTCTTGCTTTGTACACAGTAGGTGCTTAATAAATATCTGTCAAACCGAGTTGGATTGTGGCAGCCTGGAAGCTGCAAAAAGAACTGGTTTTGGAGTCAGGACCCTTATCTGCTGTATGACCTTGGGCAAGTAAGTCACTGAACCTTGAGACCCAGTTTCTTATCTGTAAAATGAGAAAATTTTTTTTTTAAACCTTCACCTTCTGGCTTGGAGTCAATACTGTGTATTGGCTCCAAGGCAGAAGAGCAGTAAGGGCTAGGCAATGGGGGTCAAGTGACTTGCCCAGGGTCACACAGCTGGGAAGTGTCTGAGGCCAGATTTGAACCCAGGACCTCCCATCTCTAGGCCTGGCTCTCAATCCACTGAACTACCCAGTGGCCCCCTAAATGAGAGAATTTAACCAGATGACCTTTGAAGGTCTCTTCCTAGCTCTGCAGTCCATTGCCCATGTAACCTTCACTTCATCGTGACTCAGTTTCCTCATCTATAAAATGAAGGGGGCCTCTGAGTCCCTTTCAGCTCTATGTCAATGATTTGGTGAGTTTGAAATTTAGAAAAGTTCTCTGGAATTCTATTTCTTCTGACCTTAAAAAACCCTATTTCCAAGGGCAGCACTGCCCGCTCAGTGGGCAAGGGGGGGCATCTGCCTGGTGCTCACACTAATGTCTCATTTCCCCATAGAGGAGAGGCAACAGCTGAGGCCCTGCCTCATAGCCCAACATCAAGAGAATCAGCCCTGCAGCCTGTGTAGTTGGCTCTGGTGCCCAATCTGCCCATAAAAATGCCAGTTGAGGGCATGAACCTGTAAAAGCCTGTGACCTGTAATCACTAGGTAGGCAGAGGGCACAGGGAGTTCCTCTATCATTTACTGAGGGAGGAAGGCAAAGAAATTAAAGCTTTCACAAGCCTTCCACCTCTTTGGAACTCAACCTGAAAATCCTTTTACCCTCCCAGGCCGAGTTAAGAGATTAAACATGTATTCCATTTTCGCAGCAATTAAATGCCTAAAATGTCCATTTCCTACTTCTCCGTAGGGCTGCTTGGCCAACGTCTGTGATGGCTCTAAGGCTGGTAATCTTGAAACCAGGGTTTCCCCTTCTGCAGAGACGGCTTTGGCCAATACCGGGCGGGCAGGGACAATGGGGGTACCATGAGGCAAGGGCTTTAGTCCCCTCTACATCAGCAAGCCTGAGGATTCTCTGAATGAGAGAAGCCGAGGAAGAGAGAAACGGAGACTCTAGCGAAATGCCAGAGGAACCATGCCAGGCTCGGGTGCCCGGCCACAGCCACTGAAATAAAGGCCTCGGGGGAAGAAATGTGGCCAGAAATCCAAATGGTTGTTGGTGAATAAGTTACCCAGAAGTGACTGGCACTGGAAATTATGTGGTATTTCTGCCTCTGAGGCCCTGGGTTTTCCATTAAACATTTAACTTGCTCCTTTTTTGTGGAGAGATTTTAGAGGGCAGCTAATGGATAGAACACGTAGAGGTGGCTCGGTGGATAGAACCCTGGGGCTGGAATCAGGAACTGAGGTTAAATCCAGCCTGAGACACTAGCTGTGTGATCCTGGGCAAGTCACTTAGTCCTGTTTGCCTCAGTTTCCTCATCTGTCAAATGAGCTGGAGAAGGAAATGGCCAACTAGCTGTGTGACCCTGAGGAAGTCACTTAATCCTGTTTGCCTCAGTTTCCTTGTCTGTCAAATGAGCTGGAGAAGGAAATGGCAAACTAGCTGTGTGATCCTGGGCAAGTCACTTAATCCTGTTTGCCTCAGTTTCCTCATCTGTCAAATGAGCTGGAGAAGGAAATGGCAAACTAGTTGTGTGACCCTGGGCAAGTCATTTAAACTTGTTGGCCTCAGTTTCCTTGTCTGTCAAATGAGCTGGAGAAGGAAATGGCAAACTAGCTATGTGACCCATGGCAAGTCATTTAACCCTGCTGGCCTTAGTTTCCTCATCTGTCCAATGAGTTGAAGAAGGAAATGGCAAGCCACTCCAGTATCTTTGCCAAGAAAACCCCAATCAGACACAACTGAAACAACTGAACAACAACAGCAACAGAGTGCTGGACTTGGTGACCCTGGGCAAGTCACTTAACCTCTCCCTGTTATCAGTTTCCTTCACTGTGAAATGGGGACAATAATAAGCACATCTATTTCACAGTGTTATTGCGATGATGAAACTAGATAATAGGTATAAGTAAACTCTTTTGTGAACCTTAAGGCTGTTATAAATATTAGTTCTTATGATTTTGATCTACCAAAGGCAGAATGGACTCTGGTTGCCCTGAGAGATAAAATGTTCAGGCCTGAGTGGACGATATTCATGCTGCTGAGACAGGACTCTGCCCAGCTCAGACCACATCTAGACTATTGTGTTTAGTTCTAGGTCTACCCTAGGGGGCAGTTGGGTGGCTCAGTGGATTGAGAGCCAGGCCTAGAAATGGGAGGTCCTGGGTTCAAATCTGGCCTCAGATACTTCCTAGCTGTGTGACCCTGGGCAAGTCACTTGACCCCCATTGTCTAGCCCTGACCGCTCTTCTAACCAGTACACAGTATTGATTCTAAGACAGAAGGTAAGTAAGGGTTAAAAAAAAAAACACAGGACACCCATAAGCTAGAATACAACCTGAGTAGAGCAACCAAGATGGCACTTGGCTTTGAAACCACGCCATGGTTGCCCAGCTGCCCTTTCACTTATTCTTCTACTTGGTTCCTTTTTCGAAAGTGTCTTCTTCCACAACATGACCAATAGGGAAAAACGTCTCCCGAGTCCACACACATCCAGCCACTAGCAGGTTGCGAAGGGAGGGAGGGAGGGATGTGGAACTCCAAATGTCAGCAAACAAACACCAAACATTGTTTTTACATGTAAGTGGGAAAAAATAAAACACGACTGCAGAGTAAATAAATACTTGCTGGACTTATTCCAGGATCAAGTGAATATAAAATTGAGTGAAAGTTTCAGAGGGGCAGAATTAAGTTTGAAGCAAAGAGAAAAGCTTCCAGACAATTAGAGCTATTCAAAGGTGAATAATAGTCAGTAGGAACTGGGTTCAAATTTGTCCTCAGACACTTCCTAGCTGTGTGACCCTGGGCAAGTCACTTGACCCCCATGGCCTAGCCCTTACCACTCCTCTGCCTTGGAACCAATACCCTAAGATGGAAGAGGAGGGTTAAAAAAAAAACACTACAAAGGGTGTAAAGGGTGTCTCAAAAGCTCATATATATAGAGGAGGGTAAGCCATTGTCTCTTTGGTCATCATTCTTGAGATAGTATAAATTATACATATGTATGTAAATGATATATTTATTTAGATTATATTTATATATATTATAATATATATTTATAAGTATAAATAAAGGGCAGCTTGGTGGCACAGTACATAAGAGTTCTGGGCCTGAAATTAGGAGGACTTGAGTTCAAATGTAGGTTTAGACACTAACTGTGTGATACTGGATAAGTTACTAAAAAAAAAAAATTCTACTTGCCTCAGTTTCCTCAACTGTAAAATGGGCACACTGGAGAAGGAAATGATAAAGCATTCCAGTATCTTTGCCAAGAAAACCCCATAAATGACATCATGAAAATTCTGAGCATGACTAAAGAACTTGACGCCAATAACCAGGACTGCAAACCTTAAAGTGCCATACAAATATGAGTTATTTATAAAAGGAGGAAATCGGATAAGGTGACCTCTACAGTCCCTTCCAGGTCGAAATTGATGATCTTCTTAGTTATGAAAGCTCCATCTTCAAACCATCATGGGATAAAAGATTTAAAATGGGAAGGAACCTTAGAGATCATTTTGTCTAATCCCCACAATATTTTTTTTGACATTTTAAAACATATTAGGTAATGCTTGAAATAAGAGTATTGTGAAGTTAGACATGATGGAGATCAATTTCAGATCCTGTTACAGACAAAAAAATGGCTCCTTTGACCCCCTCATTTTACAGATGAAGAAACAGAGACCAAGAAAGATTAAGCAGCTTGAGGAAGGTCATGAATTTAATACATCACAGGGCCAGGATTTGAACCCAGATCTTCCATACTCCAAATCCAATGCCCTCATAAATGTCTTGCTTCCTCTGGTAATCTTGGTTCCTTCTACAATAGTCTAGGAGCTGAAGGGGAATTCATCCATCTACCTAGTCATTTAGCAAATATTTCATGATTTCCTGCTCTTTATATAACCATGTTGGCGAACCTATGGCACATGTGCCAGAGGAGGCTGCTCCCTTCCCCTCTTCATGTGTACCTGAGCACATTTTTTACTTCACTCACCCCTCTGCCCAGCAGACCAATGGGAGCGCTTCCTCCCTCCCCTGTCTGAGGGAAGGGGGTGGCTGACATGCAGCATGAAGGTTGCAGTTTGGGCACTCAGTCTCTAAAAGGTTCGCCATCACTGGCAAATAACCTTTCCCTAAGAACTCTGTCATAGGACAGAGCTGGAAGGAATCTCAGAGGCCAGCTGGTCCAACCCTCTAATTTTACAGACTTTACTCTCTCTAGGTTATATAGGCAAAGATGAGTGACTGAGCTGGGATTTGAACTCAGGTCTGGTTTTAATTCTGCCACTTAAAACTTTGTGTCTGACTGGGATTCAGTTTCCTCCTTTAGAAAATAAGGAGCTTTAGATGGTTGAACGCCTACTTTCCTAAGATATGAAAACAAGTGTTCTGTTATAATAGGCTAAGTAAATAGTACAGTGGGTGCTCCAGGAGCTGGGGAGGAGAGAGGAGAGGACAGGGAAGACCATTGTGGTCCAGAATGATCAGAGGAGACTTTCTGGAGGAGACAAGTCTGAAACCAGACCCTGATGGATGGGGAGGATCCAGAAAGGCAGGAGGGAAACCATTCATTCATTACAAAGAACAAGCCATCTGACAGTGACAACTCCGGGCAGGAGACAGCTTGGCAAGGCCACGGATTATCTTGGCTGTGAAATGCTCTTAAAGGGATGGTGCCACTTATCTCCACCAGCTGTTCCCTATTGCTCCAACTCCTCCCTGCTCCCAGGACACCAGAGCCATCCCTCACAGCAAGAAAGGAATAGACTGGCGAGGGAAGAGTTTCTCTGAACAAAGATTCTTGACTTCTTGGAAGAGAATATTCTGACACCATGGGGGGGGGTGTCTTTTTTTTTTTTATTTTAAACCCTTACCTACTGTCTTAGAATCAGTACTATGTATTGGTTCCTAGGGTAAGGGTTAGGCAATGGGGTTAAGTGACTTGCCCAGGGTCACACAGCTAGGAAGGGTCTGAGGCCAAATTTGAACCCAGAACTTCCTGCCTCCATGGAATCAGAGTTTTCTGGGCTTCAAGGTTAAGCTCAACATTCTCTTCCACCTACCCTGCCTCTCTGTGAAGAGGAATAGAAAATCACCTTGTCGACATTCTGTCTATACCTAGCTCCTGCCTTAGAAATGGAAGCTCCTTGAGGGCAGGGACTTTTTGATTTCAGTATCTATTTCTAGTACCTTGCATAATGCCTGGCACATAGTAGGTGCTTAATATGTGCTTGCTGATTGAGTAATTAAATAATGAGATTCTTCTTGCAAGATGGCACTGCCAATCTTTCCAGTTATCAACACTCTCCCCTCCCTGAAATGACTTTATTTACTATGGATTTGGAATCGACTTTCTTA
This sequence comes from Monodelphis domestica, assembly GCF_027887165.1. Taxonomy (NCBI): domain Eukaryota; kingdom Metazoa; phylum Chordata; class Mammalia; order Didelphimorphia; family Didelphidae; genus Monodelphis; species Monodelphis domestica. Next base: position 31,107,356 of record NC_077229.1, read on the forward strand.
TGTACATGCTTGTTGTTTCCCTTTTGTGAATGTAGCTCCTTGAGGGCAGGGACTGTTTCCTTTGCTCAGTTTCCCTAGAACAGAGTCCAGAGCCTGGCATACAGTGGGATTTAATAAATGCCTGGTGGATCAAATTTACCTGAACTAATAATATTCAACCATCTCTTAAATCAAAATGTTGTCTTAAAAAAACTCATTAGGAGCAGCTGGGTAGCTCAGTGGTTTGAGAGATAGGATCAGAGATGGGAGGTGCTGGGTTCAAATCTGGCCTCAGACACTTCCTAGCTGGGTGACCCTGGATAAGTCACTTCACCCCCACTGCCTAGCCCTTACCTCTCTTTTGTCTTGGAATTGATATCTATATTGTTTCTAAGACGGACGGTAAGGATTTAAAAAAACACCTGACGGCCTCAGAGCTGGAATCTTCTGACTGTCTCAACCATCATGTATTCCAACTGCAAATTAAGGCCAGCAGATGCATTAATTAGGAATAATGGTGTCATCTTGTGTCTGGGATTAAAATAGCTAAAAGCGTCTCCTGATGGGTCCTCCGGGGCCAGAAAGTATTTCAGATGCTACCAGATGTGCTCTGGGGACACTGTTGGGGGAACCAATTGTTTAATGAGAAAAGACATACTTTTAATAACTGGGGCACAAGGCAAGGACTTGGGAAAAGAGAAAGTGGAGATGGCTAGTGGCCACAGATTTCGATTTTAAACCCTTATCTTCCACCTGGGAATCGATACCGCATATTGGTTCTAAGGCAGAAGAGCAGCAAGGGCTTGGCAATGGGGGTGAAGTGACTTGCCCAGGGTCACACAGCTAGGGAGTGTCTGAGGACAGATTTGAACCCGGGACCTCCCCTCTCCAGGGCTGGTTTTCTATCCACTGAGTTGCCCCGTTGCCCCCTGGCCATAGATATTTTCAAGGCAGAAAAGGGTCTTTGGTAGACCAGGATTGTGTCCAACTTCTTTTCAGTAGGACTTGAGACCATTCTAGTACTTTATCTGCCTTTGGCTTTGAAGGGGAATTTCCCACGGCCAGACCCCTTTGCGCAACATGGGGGGGGGCAGTAGTATGTGATAATTTGGGAAAATGTGGCTGAAAAAAGATGCTGCTTCTGATTCAAATTGCACATCTGGAGGTACCAGAGCACCACAGGGGACGGCTCTATCCAACAAACACATTTACTCTGTGTCTTGTACTGTGCTTGGAGACAAAACTAAAACAGTTCCTGCTCTCAAGAAGCTGCCACTCTAAGGGGCAGCTCGGTGGCCCAGTGGATTGAGAGCCAGACCTAGAGATGGGAGGTCCTGGGTTCAAATCTGACCTCAGACACTTCCCAGCTGTGTGACCCTGGGCAAGTCACTTGACCCCCATTGCCTAGCCCTTACTGCTCTTCTGCCTTGGAGCCAATACACAGTAGTGATTCTAAGATGGAAGGTAAGTAAGGATTAAAAAAACAAACCAAATGGGGTCATAGAGAGTTGGACAGGTCTGAAAAATGTCTGAAAAAAATACAAAGAAATTTGAAGAAGGAGAGAGTGCCAGTCCTCTGGAAGTTCCTAGTGCAATCTAACTCACTGCAGTGTAAGGCCAATACACAAGACACACCTACTGTACTTGGCACAAAGATAAAAATAAAAATAGTCCCTCCCCTTAAGGAGTCCACATCCAACTGGCTTAGTGGGAGGGAGGGACAGCATGTAAATATATAAGCAAAAATACGATCATTTGACAAGGGAGGGGGCAAAGGCAATGAAGTGGATCAGGAAAGGTTTGCCATAGGATGGAAGGAAATAAGCATTTTATTAAGTGTCTATCATGTATTCTATGCCAGGAAGTGTGTTAGCACCTTACACATATTATCTCATTTGATCCTTGCCATAACCTTGTGAGATCGGTGCTATTATTATCCCCATTTCATAGATGTGGAGACTGAGGCAGAGGTTAAATGACTTGCCCAGGCTCCCATAGGTGGTACATTCCTGAGACTGTATTTGAACTCAGGTCTTCCTGACTCCAGATCTGCTGCTCTATCCACTGAACCATCTAGTTGTTCCTTGGAATAAGAAGTAACCTGTGAGATGGTGACGAACCACGAAGACCAAACCCAGTAAAGATAGGACTGCTCATGGCTATGTCAGCCTTCGGGGAAATTCATCTTTCAGGAACTGTGAACCTCAAAGACCATCTGCTGGGGAGCTAGACCTGTCGTGGTGTGGGCAGGGCACGCCAGAGCCTTGGAATATGAGGGGGTGAATTTTGGATAGAGAGCTTGTCATTTCAGCACAATCACAGTTTGGAAACAGATAAGAGAAGCCCATTTCTTTAGGGAAGAGAGAGTCGGGTCACAGTAATCTAGATCGAGGGCTCTAAAGTTCTAAGGCTAGCTAATATTTACATTGTGATGTTTCCCATTGAAACTCCAGAGGATGACCTAGCACAAAAATGGCTGGTCTTGGAGTCAGGAAAGGCTTGGGTTCAAATCCAGTCTTCAGCACCAACTCTGTGACCCTCACGACAACCCTATGAGGGAGGTGCTATAATTATTCCACTTAATTATTATTATTTTAATTATTCCGTTTTAAAGATGGAGAAAACGAGGACGGATGAGGTTGACTTCCAGGTTACAAAGCTAGCCGGTGTCACCCTACATTGTTCCGACTCCAAATCTACCACTCAATCGTCCTTGCATTGCAGGAACTTTAGAGATCCTCTTAGGGATTCTTCCTTATGTCGAGGAGGAAACAGAGGCTCCTCCCCTCCAAAATGAGTGGCTTGCTCAAGGTTCTATAGGTAAACTGAGGAAGAGCTCTCTCTCTCTCCATCCAGGATGTTCCCATTTCAATGCCATCTTAGTAATGTAGATAGAAAGCGCTGGGATGCTCAAGGACCTCTGACATCACAGCTACATCTTGCCTACACTCTGAGCCTGACCAGAATGTCATGAGTGGAGGGAGGGATAGTAACCTGTTTCCATAGCAACACCACCAGCCTGGGACAATATAATATACGGTAACCTAGCAACCTCTGATGAGAATTCTAGGCTGCTACATCGATGACAAATGGGCAGCACAAGATGAGGTTGGTTGTGCTCAGTGATGTAGGGAGAGTAAGGAGGGAGGTGAGAGACTGGGCTGCTTGGCACAGACTTGGGGAATAATATTGACTGTGTGAAACCTGGCTGCTGCGTTCGTGCCTAAATTCTAAACACGTAACTCTCCACGCCCCCCCCCCTTAGTTCCTGCTCCCATCAGTTGTGTGCAGAGGAGGGATCCTGTGTGTCACGCCTGGAACAGAAAAATGAATTTTACTCAGGAGGCACCAATTGTTTCCATCTTCTTCTGCAGTGAGCTAATCAGAGGGAGTGAGAGTAGGAAGGGGAGGGGAAGAATCTCGAAGCTCTAGAGTAGGGAATAAATATGGGTCATGGATACAAGCACTCTAAGGCTTCTAGTGTCCTTAAAGTAACTAGTGCCAGGAAAACCTTCCCTTTGAAAAACTTCTAGTCCTAGGGCAGTCAGGTGGCTCAGTAGCTAGAGAGTCAGGCCTGGGAACGTGAGGTCCTGGGTTCAAAGGAATTTCTAAGTTGTATGACCCTGGGTAAGTCACTTAACTTCTGTCTACCTCAGTGTCTTCATCTGCACATCTTCATTCTTTATCTACTTCCCAGGGTTGTTGTGAGAATAAAATGAGATCTGTGTGATGCAACCTTTAAAGTGCTCCATAAATCTGTGGTACTGACTTATAGAGAAGGTTCTGACAAGTTTGGGCAGAGGAAATTTTCCCACCTGGGAGTGCCCTATAATAGTGAAATCACAGGCCTAGTTCCACTATGATACTGTAGACAAACAAGGAAGAGGAAATAGTCAATTCCAGATGTCCCATGATTGTTCTTCTGCTAAAGATTTTCAGTGAAAAGTATCTCTTCTCTTCTTTCTCCTCTTCTCTTTTCATCTTTTCTTCTCTTGTTCCTTTCCTTTCCTTTCCTTTCCTTTCCTTTCCTTTCCTTTCCTTTCCTTTCCTTTCCTTTCCTTTCCTTTCCTTTCCTTTCCTTTCCTTTCCTTTCCTTTCCTTTCCTTTCCTTTCCTCTCCTCTCCTCTCCTCTCCTCTCCTCTCCTCTCCTCTCCTCTCCTCTCCTCTCCTCTCCTCTCCTCTCCTCTCCTCTCCTCTCCTCTCCTCCCCTCCCCTCTTTCCTTTCCTTTCCTTTCCTTTCCTTTCCTTTCCTTTCCTTTCCTTTCCTTTCCTTTCCTTTCCTTTCCTTTCCTTTCCTTTCCTTTCCTTTCCTTTCCTTTCCTTTCCTTTCCTTTCCTTTCCTTTCCTTCCCTTCCCTTCCCTTCCTTTCCTTTCTTTTCTTCTTTCCCTTGCTTTCTGTCTTAGTATCATTATTATTTTTTTTAACCCACATCTTCTTCTGGCTTTAGAATTAATACTATGCATTGGCTCTAAGGCAGGAGAGTATTAAAGTCTAGGTAATGAGGATTAAGTGACTTGCCAGGGGCTACACATCTAGATTTGAATCCAGATCCTCCTAACTCCAGACCTGACTCTCTATCCATTGAGCCACCTCGATGGCTCTAACAGTTTCTTTTAAGTAACAACATTTAGAGACCAGAGTTGGAACCAAACCTGCATTATCACCAAACCATGAATAAACAGCGAGGACCCGGGACACTTCTGGTGCTCGAGCCTTGTAGATGAAGGCAAACACTCACCACCACCATCTGTAGTCACACTCCCTCTCCTCGGCCCCTTGGCCACCCATCCAGCCCCTTCTCTTCATTCACAGAGCCTCTGCCTTGTTCTGGCCTTCATCCCCTCTCCCCTGCTAGCTGGCCTCCCAGATTACAGGCTCTCCCCTCTCTAGCCTAGCTCATTCCCTACTCAAATGAACTCGGTGGCTCCTTCCTGCTTCTTGTCTAAATCATAAACTCCTCAGCCTGGCATTCGAAACCTCCGCCCTCTGGCTCCCGTCTATCTTTCCAGGCTTATTTCCTATCATTTCCTTTTAGATACTGTCTGTTCAGTCAAATGAGACTGCTTTCCATATGGAAAGTGGCCTCCATACCGTTCTCCATATTGTCCTCTGTTGGAGATTCCATTTCCCACCTCTTGCCGTTGCATAGGGCAACTTGGTGGTGCCATAGGGCATAAATCGCCAGGTCCGGAGTCAGGAAAACTCATCTTCCCGAATTCAAAAGCAGACTTAGAATATTTCTAGCTGCGTGACCCTGGGCAAGTCACTTCACCCTCTTTGCCTCAGTTTCCTCATCTGTCAAATGAGCTAGAGAAGGAAAGGACAAACCACTCCAGAACCTCTGCCAAGAAAACCCAAATGAGGTCATGAAGAGTTGGACAAGACTGGGATGACTTGACCACCACCACCAAACTTTTGCATAGGCTGCCTCCCACATTCAATCTGGGCTCCCTCCTCATGGTCACAAAAGAGCATCCTTAGCTTGTCTCAAGGCACTACTCAGGTGATCCCTTGATGTGATCTCCCCGAAGCACTTCCTGCAGTTGTTGGAACTCTTCCCTCCGTTCCAGTCCATTCCATCCAATAGGAAAGGCATTTATTGAGCCATTACTACATACTCAAACTCTGCTAGGCATCAGGGACCCGAAAGTAAAAATGAATTCATCCCTGTGCTCACGGATCTCAGAAGACAATAGAAACCACATGTAGACATTTATATAGTTTTTATTTACTTTATATTTACTAATATGTCTATATGTTATCCTATTATATCTAATCAATTTATATTCTATATTTTAATGTTTAGATCTTTTATATTTCTATATTTCATACACATATGCAATAAGTGCAATGTAGTGAAGGGGCATTAGGAACGTGGGGAATCAGGAAAGGCCTCATGGAGAAGGATGCTCATGAGCTTAGTCTTGAAGGAAAGTAAGAAAAATCCAAGTCACTGGGAGAAGATGTCCCAGGTCTCAGGAACAGCTGGGGCAAAATTGTATGGAGGTAGGAAATGGAGAGACAGCAAGAAGACCAGTTTGCTTGAGCTATTGAGTGGGGGAATGGAATAGATTAGGGATACGTTGTGAAGGGCCTTAAATTGTAAACAAAAAGATTATATTTCCTCCTAGAGGAAATAGGGAGCCATTGGAGTTTACTGAGTAGGGGAGTGAAATGATCAGGTCTGTACTTTGGGAATATTACTCCACCGTGTAAAAGATGGATGGGAAAAGAGATTGATGTGAGGAAAAGGAGAGAGGTACGGAGGGTCAGAACCAAGATGGTGGCCGTGTGAGGGGAGAGAAGGGGCAGATGGAAAGTGTGACCCCTTGGACTTACAAGTTGGTCTATGGGAGTTGCTGTGCCCCCAATAATTCTCCAACATGTACCATCTTGGTAATGAGCCTCTCTGAACCTGGCTGGGTAACCTCCCTGTGGTTATCATCCAGCTGTTTAGTGAGGAATTGAATATTTTTTGTTCAACCCCACACATTTTTTTGGAACTCCTCTATAAGCCCGTAGATCACTACTCTGCAGCCACTAAATGAAGACTTCCTCTATTAATTGATCCAATTTATCCTATAGAGATTCTTTTTTTTTGAACCCTTACCGTCCATCTTAGAATTGACACTAAGTATCAGTTCCAAGGCAGAGGGCCAGGGAATTGAGTTTAAGTGGGGTAAGTCACTTAACCCCCATTGCCTAGTCCTTAGCTCTTCTGCCTTAGAACCAATACACAGTATCAATTATAAGACAGAAAGTTAGAGTTTAAAAAAAGTAAATATAGGGACAATTAGGGAGCTCAGTGGAGATGGGAGGTCCTGGTTCAAATCTTGTCTCAGACATGTCCTAGCTGGGTGACCCTGAGTAAGTCACTTAACCCCCATTGTCAAGCCCTTACCAGTTTTCTGCCTTAGAACCAATACTTAGTAGTGATTATAAGACAGAAGTAAGGGTTAAAAAAGAAAAAGTAAATAAAGGGGCAGCTAGGGAGCTTAGTGGTTTGAAAGCTATGCTTAGAGATGAGAGGTACTGAGTTCAAATCTTGTCTCAGGCATGTCCTAGTTGGGTGACCCTGGGCAAGTCATTTAACCCCCTTTTGCTGATCCTCTCTTACTGATCTTCTGCCTTAGAAGCAATATAGTATTGATTCTAAGATGGAAGGCAAGGGTTAAAAAAAAAGAGAAAGTAAATATTAAGTCATTTTGGAGGGAGATCTAGCAACTAGGTGAGTAGAAAAAAGCTTCCTGTTGTAAGGGGAAATTTTAGGGTTGTGACTTAATCTAAATTTAACTGGTCATCAGGGAATATCCCAAATACAAATACCCAAGTCAGTTGGAAATTTTATGGTGGCTTAATTAATATAGAGGAAAGGAATTAAGGAAAAGGGAGAGGGAAAGGGGTATAGGATTTCTCCTGCCTAGCCTGTGCCAGGGGGAGTTTAAAGACCTCTGACATGAGGTCTCTTCAGAAGATTAGAGGCTTCCTAAGAGGATGGTGTTTGGAAAGCAAAGGAGAAAAGAATCAGCCTAAACTCTGAGAGAGTCAGTGAAGATGCCTCACCTGAACTAGGTTACTAGGCTTCCTCCAGTATGGTATCAAGGACTCTCACCGCCAAACCCAGACAATAGCTGCCACCACGCCAAGATGCTCCACACGTTGCCACAACAGCCACCTCTCCACAAAAAAAAGCCGAGAGAGGAAGTGATGCGAAATATAAAGATGGTTTTTACATCACTTTCCTGTGTCTCACATGTACCAATGGTAGCTTAGCTTGACTTAGAACAGCCCAGGGGTCTGTCAGCTGTTTCTGATTTGTCATTTGCTAGCACATGTCTGTCATAGGCCATCCTTCTCAATACGTAATCCTTAAGTAGGGGTGTAGACATTCCTGTTTTGTTAGACTAAGCAGGGTGGCGTAAATCTGAAGTTCACACTGGGGTCTGAGAAGGGTGAGAGCAGTTAACAAGTTGAGGGATTGGGTCCAAATAAAGAGGATGAAGCAGCTTGTCCATGGCTGTGGGGTCAGTATTGGGTTAATGTCACAAGATGGTGCTTGAGGCTCCCCAGCCCACGTCAGCAGCACAGACGTCAAACAGAACAGCTAGGACTGGGGCGGCATTTCTGATGAGAGAACAGTCCCCAAGGGAGACCTCCAGAGGCTCCAGGCTCACAGAAATGGGGCTGGAAGCCCATCAGACAGCAGAGACACTGATTTCAAAGCAGGCTCAACTGTGAGAGCCTCCATGGCCAAGCTCAGAGAGGGCAGCTTTCTGACCAGTGGCTGGGCATTGCCTGAACCATCTCTGGGAGCAGGAGCCTGGGGGGGGGGGGAGGCATGCCACTGGGAGAAGCCTGTGACAGAATGGAGTACCGAGTTGCCGAGACCACCCCACCCCCAGGCTCTCCCGCCTCACTGGGGTACCTAAGTGCCACCAGGCTCTCTGGCTCCCATACTGCAGCCCCATGTTCTCAACTAGTGAAACCTCACCACCTCTAGGTGCAGCCTCCAGCCATGATCCTGCCCTTGATTCCTACCTCTCACTCTGGAAGGAGTAACCAAGACCCCATGAGTCCGTCTACAGTCCACCGTACCTTAGACATCTCTGGCTAATATACACTTCCCTCATATTAGAATAGACTTTAAAAAAACACCACCACCACCATTATCTTCCATCTTAGAATCATTACTGTGTAAACACTGTTCTAGAGTAGAAGAATGGAAAGAGCTAGGCAATGGGAATTAAGTGACTTGTCCAGGGTCACTCAGCTAAGAAGTATCTGAGACCAGATTTGAACCCAGGACCTCCATCTCTAGGCCTGGCATGGCTCTCCACTCACTGAGCCATCCAGCTGCCCCCAGAATGTAGATTTCTTAAGGGCTAGAGCTATGTCTTCATTTATAACCGCAGTGCAGAGGCACTCAGAGGCAATGGTTTATAGTAGATGGAGAGTTAGCTTTATAGTCAGTCAGTCACTATGCTAAGTGCTGGGATACAAAGACAGGCAAAGGCCAGTCTCTGATGTCAAAGAGCTCAAAACTGAAGTGGGTTGGGGAGGGAGACGACATGCAAACCACTGTGGACATTCAAGCTATACATAAGATAAAGTAGAAATAATCAATGAAGGGAAGGTGCAAGAGACAGGAAGCCCTGAATTCAAATTCTGCCTCTGATTATATATATATATATATATATACACACACACACACACATATTTTTTTTTAGTCTGCACCTACTCATACACTTTCTCTGCTTCTATGTATGCAAAACAAGCAACAACATTAAAGGCTGAGGCTTGAGCCCCCAAACACACAGGAAACAAAGAGTCACAGCTAAACCACAGCCGCAGAGTATGGTTATGTTTTCTCTTACACATCCAGTCTCAGGGACCTGAACCCAGAATCCTTTGCTTTCTTCCAGGTGCCCCCTTTTTTCCTTCTCATTATTTTTTTCTTCCATCTGGACTACATCCAGAGTTCTTTTTTTAATCTCCTTTGTACTCATCTGCATTCATATTCCTAAAGGACAAATCTGGGGCTGCAAGGTAGCACTTCCTGGCTATGTGACCCTAAGCAAGTCACTTAACCCCCAACTGCCTAGCTCTTACCACTCTTTTGCCTTAGAACCAATACCATTCTAAGACGGAAGGTAAGGATTAAAAAAACCCAAGCAAACCTGACCATTTGATTTCCCTTGCTCAGGAAGCGTCCTAGTGCCTCTAAGAGAAAATACAATTTAATTTCCTGTTTATCACTTGAACCGTCACGAGCTAGCAACTTCCTACCTTTCCAGACTGGTTTCAAATGACTCCCTCTCACTTATTCCATGCTCTAGAAAAAGTGGCGTAGAATTGGCCAAAATAAAAAATGAAACGTATAATCTAATTATTATTCTATTTAAGTTTTTATTTATTTTTAATTTATTCTTATATTACTATATTATTTTAATATATTTTATTTGTCATTTATTATATTCTATATTATATGTATTCTATAATATATAGTAAACATAACATATAACAAATAGAATATATAATAAATGTATAATTATATATTATTCTAGAATTATAATATAATAAATGCATGTTATATATTATTATATTTATTCTATATGTGTTTTATTTTATTATCATTTACTATGTTTATTATTTTGTATAAGTGGAGAAAATGTCCAAATAAGATTATATTTTATTTATTTATTATTTAAGATGTTTTATGATTCATTTATATTATATATAAATTATAATTTAGTAATATATGACAAATGAATATAATTACATAATTATGTACAATATGTACATATAATATATTATATATTATATATGAATGTTACTATATATTATAATAGCTATCATATATAACTATTTCAAAGCATTTTACATATATTGTCTCCTTTGATCTTTACAATGACATGGAGAGGGAAGTGCTATTCTTTTTTTTTTTTAAACCCTTACCTTCTGTCTTGGAATTGGTATTGGCTCCAAGGCAGAAGAGTGGTAAGGGCTAGGCAATGGGGGTCAAGTGACTTGCCCAGGGTCATACAGCTGGGAAGTGTCTGAGGCCAGATTTGAACCTAGGACCTCCCATCTCTAGGCCTGGCTCTCAATCCACTGAGCTACCCAGCTGCCCCCTGGGAAGTGCTATTCCTATCCCCATTTTACAGAAGAGGAAATGGAGGCAGGCTCAGTCATATCACTAGGAAGTAACTGATGCTGAATCTGAATGAAGGTCTTCTGGGCTCTAAGATAAGAGGTGGTACTTGAGGGGGTCTTTGAAGGTACTTAGTGATTCTACAGAAAATGGCCCAGGTAAGAAGGGAGGGAGTGGCAGGCTTGAGGGGCAGCCTGTGCAAAGACAAAGAGGTGGGAAATGAGGTGAATGAGGACCAATTTGCCTGGATCCCTGACTGTGGGAAGGTGGGTAATTGGTATAGAAAGGAGCCTCCAACCCCCCCGGATATGTATGTAGCAGAGAGAACGTTTTGGAAACATTAAAATGCTCTAGAAATGTCAATGACTATCATTTCCTTTCTGACCCACAGCCTCCTCGCGCAAACAATGTTTCAGCACTAAAAGTACCTGGGAAAGTTTGTATACAGTGTGAGGGTAACAGGGGGCCTCTGGCTAACCCTAGTGCATGCTACACTTTCAGAGGATTTTAGAGTAGGACAGAGACCACAGGGACAAAAAAACCTGATCCATACCTGAACAAGGTATGCCAGGTGGTGAGTGGATAAGAGAGGAAGATCTGTATTCGAATCCTGCCTCTGCCACTCTCTAGTTTTCGGATCCTGGGCAAAGTCACCTACCCCATCTGTTTTATTCTCTTCATCTATAAAATGGAGGTCATAAGAGTAACTGGGGGGGGGGGGGAAGGGAGGTAGGTGTCTCAGTAGATACAGGACTGAGAGCCTGGCTTGGATTCAGGAGGTCCTGGGTTCAAATCTGGACTCAGACACTTCCCAGCTGTCTGATCCTGGGCAAGTCACTTCACCCCATTTGCCTAGCCCTCACCACTCTTCTGGTTTAGAATTGTTACTAGGACAGAAGGTAAAGTTAAAGAAAAAAAAAAGGAAGAACTTTACACAGACCCGACTGGCAAGGAGCAAGTTCCACTAAAGTAAAGTTCTTAGAATGAAGGGACTGTTCTTGTTGTTTTAGTATTTCCAGTGCTTAGCACAGTGCCAGGTGCCTAATTATGCTAGTTGACATTCTAAAGGGAAGCATTCATTAACTCCTGGGCAGCTGGAAGATATAGTGGATAGATAGCTGGGCCTGGAGTCAGGAAGTTCTGAATTCAAATCCAGTCTCAGACACTTAACTAGCTGTGTGACCCTGAGCAAGTCACTAAGTATGCCTCAGTTTACTCATCTATAAAAAGAACTGGAGAAGATAATGACAAACTAGCTGTGTGACCCTGGTCAAGTCATTTCACCTTGTTTGCCTCAATTTCCTAATCTGTACAATGAACTGAGAAGGGAATGGCAAACTAGTTGTGTGACCCTGGGCAAGTCACTTGATTCTGCCTCAGTTTTCTCATCTGTAAAATGAACTGGAGAAGAAAATGACAAACTAGCTATGTGTCCCTGGCCAAGTCATTTAAACCTGCTGGCCTCAGTTTCCTTGTCTGTAAAACAAACTGGAGAAGGAAATGGCAGACCACTCTAGGATCTCTACTACAAAAACCCCAAATGGGTCATGAAAAGAGTAAGTTACGATTGAACCACATCCTCATAGGGAGTTGAGAGAAGTCATAAGATCATGGATTTTAAGTTGGAGAGACTTTGGATGCCATCTATGTCCAAATCCTTCATTTTATATGGAAGGATCATAGATTCAGAGCTGGAACAGACCTTGAAGGTCACCTAATTCAAATTTCACAAATAAGGAAACTGAGGCAAGAGAGTTTAAACACAGTCTTGTGGAAAGAGATTGAGGTTTGATTTCTGAGGTTCTTAGATCGGAATCCCAGCTCTGCTACTCACTCTCCAGGTGAGGGTGCCTGAATCATTTCACTTTCCTCATCAGTAACATGGAGGGATTGCACAGATCAGTGGTCTTCTGGAGCCAGTTGTTAAATTTTCAGTGTGAGCACTTATACTTTGGAAATTGGCAGATGCTCTAAATGAAAGCTTACTTTATTGTGTTTTTTTTTTATTAGTTAGTCTTCAGGAAGTGGAGAAAATGTTAATGCAGATTAAACTTTTAAAAGTGCCAAGG